>NW_025889069.1:0-70520 GCF_002878395.1 Capsicum annuum
CCATTTTTGTTGGGTAGTCAGAAGTTGATCTACTTTTAGTTTCTTTTCTTTTTGGAGACATCTTTTTACTACAAATAATAGAAAAATAAAAAATTACATTGCATTTGATGTTTGCATAATTTAAAAAAAAAAAGATAAGAAAAATTTCAAAAAGTTATTCTACACGACATTACAAAAAAAATACTCCAACGGATAAGCCATCAGTTGGAACAGATAGGAATCTATTTGAAGACTTATTTAATATCTCTCAACAGATATTCCACATATTGCAACAGATGGACCACCAACACCACAATAAATTCCACCACCAATGCCACCAAGACCACTACCAATGCTACCAATACCAATACCAAGACCACCGACACCACCATCAAAAACACAAATACCGACACTAACAACAACATCCACCAACAATACCACGAGCACCATCCAACAATACCATGATAGTCAATAAAACACTGAGATAAAAACTAGGGTTTTCTAGGGTGCTTCCTACTTTTTTAGCATCAAAACAAAAAATTGTTAACTCATTCTCGCAGATAATACAACTAAAAGTCTTTGTTTTCATCATTAACTAAAAAGCCCTAATTTTTAGAATAAAAAACAAATTTAGAACTCTTCTCGAACTCTGTTACCTGTGAAGATAGAGAAAACGATGGATACAAGTGAGAATGAAGTTGAAAATAACAACAATATGGTTGAAAATGGGAAGAAAATTGATCTATTTTAAAGGGTTGAGTAATATGTTGAGTAGTTATTGTCTGTATTATTGAGAGAGAGAGAAAGAGAGAGGGGGGAGCGAGAACTTGAGATTTGAAATGAGGAAAAGTTTTTCTCGCAAATGGATGATTTGTATGGGTTGATTTGTAATTTTGAAAAAGAATGACAAGTTTTGAAATTGCTAATTTGGTCCAAATTGATCTTAATTATTTTTTAAAATTTCAAAATATATAGTACTAATTTTTAAAACATTAACTTAATGAGAGTGATTTTCAACTCAGTGTGATCGATCGACGACCCGGGTTGGGATAAATGCAATATCAATGCCAATTGCAAAGACTCATTTGAAGTTGTAATTGACCCTATGAGCTCATGCATTCATCCCTAATTCCACCTAAATCAATGTAGGTAGTATTAATCCCAATATTAGATTAATGAGATCGATCAACAACCCAGGTCGGGATGAACGCAATACCAACGCTAATTGCAAAGACTCAGTTAAAGTTGTAGTTGACCCTATGAGCTCATTAATTCATCCCTAGTTCCACCTAAATCAATATAGGTAATATTAATCTCAACATTAAGTTAATGAGATCGATCGACGACCCGGGTCAGAATGAACGCAATACCAATGCCAATTGCAAAGACTCAATTGAAGTTGTAGTTGACCCTATGCGCTCATTCATTCATTCCTACTTCCACCAAAATAAATGTAGGTAATATTAATCCCAACATTAAGTTAATGAGATCGATCGATGAACCGGGTCGGGATGAACGCAATACCAATGCCAATTGTAAAGATTCAGTTAAAGCTGTAGTTGACCCTATGAGCTCATTCATTCATCCCTACTTCCACCTAAATCAATGTAGGTAATATTAATCCCAACATTAAGTTAATAAGATCGATCAACGACTCGGGTCGTGATGAATGCAATACCAATAGTAATTGCAAAGACTAAGTTAAAGTTGTACTTGACCCTATGAGCTCATTCATTCATCCCTACTTTCACCAAAATCAATGTAGGTAATATTAATCCCAACATTAAGTTAATGAGATTGATCGATGACCCGAGTTAGGATGAACGCAATACCAATGCCAATTGCAAAGACTTAGTTGAAGTTGTAGTTGGCCCTATGAGCTCATTCATTTATCCCTACTTCCATCTAAATCAATGTAGGTAATATTAATCCCAACATTAAGTTAATAAAAGCTCATTTCAACTCAGAGTGATCGATCGATGACCCGGGTCAGGATGAACGTAATTTCTAAAAGATATTCACATCTGTTGCAACAGATAACATATCTGATTTAATTATCAAATAGACATTTGAATCTGTTATGACAGATGATTGATCTATTGGAAATTTTCAAACAGATATTGGTATCTATTGTAACAGATGATATATATGTTTGAAAATCTTTTTTCTTTCAATTTTAAAGCAAGTTTCTGTCCGAGTAAGAGTTATTAGTAAGAGTAAGTACTACAAAATGCGGTAAAAGATACAGAGTTTATTTTTCTTGGATAACTCAAAAATGTATTCATTGAGTAGTCTTATCTTGTCTTTTTAATGTCACTAGGCATTTTATATAACAGATACCAATAGATATTTAATTATCAAATGGACATTTACATCTTTCATCACAATGACTGAGCTATTGGAATATTTAAACAGATATTCATATCTATTGTAACAGTTGACATATTTAATTATCAAATAAAAAGAGTTTTTTAAACAGATATTTGTATTTGTTGTAACAGATGACTGTGTTGTTTGGATTTTTAAATAGATATTGCTATCTGTTACATTAGATGACATATCTGTTTGAAAATCTTTTTTTTTCTTTCAATTTTAAAGCAAGCTTCTGTCCGAATAGATAAACTAGTAAGTACTACTTACAAAATACGGTAAAAATGAACAGTTTCTTTTACTTGAATAACTCAAAAATGTGTTCATTGAGTAGTCTTATCTTATCTTTTCAATGTAACTAAACTAAGTCTTCCTCGTGCCCTACAAATTATTAATGAATATTAATTATATTAATTAATGAATATTGAAACCCACGTCTACGTACACGAAACATCTAGAATTATCTCATCTCCTCAGCTTCAGTCCTAAATTTATTTTATTCATCTCACATCTTTTTCTTTCTCTCCTCTTTAGCTTAGGGTTTCATGGCCTTTTTTCTCTCTTCTCTCTTTTCTCTTCACTTACTCATAAATATTCTTTCGGATCTATACCGATCCATATTTTTTCTCGACTGAAATTACTATTTTGATCCCCTTTTGACTCTAAGGTATGGTTCACTATTGCTCTTTCATTCTCATCTTCTTCTTTGTAAGTTATTTACATCTTTTTTTTAATTTAATTACCATTTACCTATATGATATTTATTTAAAAATTTTGAAGGAACTTTAAATTGTTGAATAAATGAACCAAGAATTTTTATTACAATATATAAAAAAAGTATTCTATTGAGAGAAGTTTAAAGGCCTTGTTCGCCATATCATTTTTTTGGTATGTATTTTGTTTGTTTCTTTGTTGTTTATGTTGTTATTGATGTTGGTGGTCGGGTTGGCGTTGTTGGAAGTTGTGGTGTAGTGTTGTTGATGGTGTTAGAACAAAGGATGTTGCTTCTTTATTATTGATGATGTTGGAACAAATGTTGTTGTTTCTTTATAGTTGATATTTTTTATTTGTTGTTTCTTTGTAGTTTATGTTGTTGTTGATGTTGCAACAACCGGAGAAACTGTTGGAACAAATCAAACCACCAGCAAGGTTGGTTTGATGTGTTACAACAGGCTCTAAATCTATTGCAACTGACTCCAAATTTGTTACAACATACTCCAAATCTGTTGCAACAGACTCCACATCTGTTGCAATAGACTCCACACTGATGCAACTGACTCTACATCTATTGAACAGATGAATAATTTTCTTTCTGATAAATAATGTTGTAGATATAAGGAACTAACAGTTGATCAAAATTTGCCCGACCATCACAAGAGATTGCAGTAAAGATGGGTTTGGAGGAATAAGCCGCATGCAGATGAAACCACTTCATATGTGGAAGGTATATATTACTGATAATGTTATCGTGGAAACACTGATTTTGTGAATGTTGTTATTACCGATTAGTCATAAATCACTCAAACAAGATATCTGCAATTTTATAGTTAAGTTTTCTAAGTTCGAACTGATAAGGCTGAGGGACCATGAATATGGTTCTGATACCCTGTTAAGATTTAATATCGGTTGATGCTCATGTTTATTTGTCAAGCATTGTAAAGGAATCTAGTTTTGATGTAGTTGTAAAGATATTCAATAGAGATTGGACTAACTTTTAAGGTTCATTGGACTCTAAGAAGGCCTTCGAAGCCAAGTACTGCATGTAACAAGAACGGAAAACCAATATAGTTATTGCCCTAGACCAAATTTATATGGTTGGATTGCTTATGGTGATGATTATACGCCAGTAGGTATGGTAGAAGAATGCCTTCGAGGGAAAATTGGTGGTTGATGAAAGACTATATCAGTTGAGAGCTAATTAAAGAGAAGACATAGGGTAGAAAGTAACTTCTAGCGAATCTGGCCGATGAAATTATCTTAAAACAACATGAGAAATCTGAATCAAGTGAAAATATGAAAGTGTAATCGATAATTTAAATTCGTCTGTTGTCTCTCTGAAAGAAAAATAGTGCAGGTGGACACTTTGCTAGGGAGCTGCGAATAGGTAGCGTGGTCAGGATTATCACCTAGATAGAAAATAGTAGAAGTCCAAGAAAGTAGTCTTACGGGCATCGAGGGTTGAAATGATGTACAATAAGTCTAGAAAACTTTCTCCAATAGTAACTGCAGTTAAAGTAAGAATCTAAGCGAAGGAGGTAATTTTTAAATTTTAAATTTCATCTCATGCCTTCTTGTTTGTGGTTTCGATTAGGTGCACTGTTGTTGACCTGATCGAAACCACAAACTTGATTGAAAGGAAAATTGAGTATCATTACTTCCATAGCAATATGGTTATAATTGTTTGTGTTTTATATCCTTAGCATATTTTCAACATTTCTTGGAGAAGATCAAAGGCTTGTTGTAGTACGTGAATCCAGATCATTTTCAAGTTTGCCTCCATCTTTCTTATTCTATATTCAAGCTGGCCATTGCCATCTTCTAAGTTGGTCAAGAATTCCTGGTATCTTGTGAGCTCGATCAGGAACACCACCTTCAAAGTTGTGGCATTTTAGAAGGCCTTCAAAACACTCTCTTCAGAAGCCTTAAAGGATACATGGAGGGTCATTGTGTTTGTTTTAGGTCAAAATATATTGATGCACACTCAACATGTAGTCCCAACCATTGAACATCACACTTTTATCGAGTGCTGCTCAATGCAGCTTGCTCAATCAATTTGATAAATTAATAAGCGAGGAGTTATGTAGCGTATGATCTAAACCGACTCTACCAAGCCTATAAAATATTACATAACTCCAGGATCATTAAGCAATCAAAATAATTGGATCAAGTCTGTGCATAAATAAAACGATCTCAATCTCTCAGCCTTTCTGCTGATCGCTCTTCTCCAATTATAGATGACAAGATATCTGCTATACAAAAGTCTACACCGTCGCCAGAAATGCTTGCTAGGGCACAAGTTTTCAGATGAAATCATCAGTAATCTCTCAGTATCAAGTGATATTGAGAGATTACTAGTCATGCCTTCTTAAGACATTTGATACGGCAAGAATTTCTGTTGATGATAAGATATCTACCATGTGAAAGTCCACACCGTCAGTAGAAATTCTTGACAGAGCGAAAGTCTTGGGAAAGCATTATTAATAATATCTCAACATCAAGGAAGTCTTGTACGAAAATATTCAGAAGACATTCAAAAATAAGGAAGTTTTCAACAACGACTACACATAATTATCATCAACAACCTCACCAAATTTACTCCTCATACAAAAGAAAAGGCATAAATATTTTTATTTGCATTCGCATGTTATTTATTTAACAAACCAAAAAAAGAGGAATTAAATGCTAGATTTAGTTCTTCTTTGTTTGGTTTGTTAAATAAATAACATCCGAATGCAAATGAAAATATTTTTGCCTTTTCTTTTGTACGAGGAGTGAATCTGGTGAGGTTGTTGATGCCATAATTATGTGTAGTCATTGCTGAAAACTTTATTATTTGTGATTGTCTTCTGAAGACTTTCATACAAGACTTCCTTGATGTTAAGAGATTACTAATAATCCCTTCCTAAGACTTTCACTCTGGCAAGAATTTCTACTGACGGTGTAGACTTTCGCATGGCAGATATCTTGTCATCAACAAAAATTCTTGTCGTAGCTAACGTCTTAAGAAGTCATGGCTAGTAATCTCTCAATATCACTCGATACTAAGAGATTATTGATGATGCCATCTGAAAACTTGCGCCCTGGCAAGCATTTCTAGCGACGGTGTAGACTTTTGCATAGCAAATATCTTGCCATCTATAATTGGAGAAGAGCTATCAGCAGAAAGCCTAAGGGATCGAACTCATTTGTGCACTACCTCGATCAATTATTTTGATAGGGTAATGAGCCTGGAGTTATGTAACATTTTATAGGCTTGGTAGAGTCGGTTTAGATAACACGCTACGTAACTCCGCGCTTATTAATTTATTAAATTGCTTGAGCAAGCTGCATTGAGCAACGCTCGATAAAAGTGTGTTGTTCAACTGTTGGGACCACATCTTGAGTGTGCATCAACATATTTTGACCTAAAATAAAAACAGCGACCCTTCATGTATTCTTTAAGGCTTCTTGAGAAAGTGTTCTGAAGGACTTCTTCAATGCCACAACTTTGAAGGTAGTGTCCTGATCAGGCTTACAAGATATTAGAAACTCTTGACCAACTTTGAATACGAAAACAACAAGCTTGAATACAGAATCAACAAGCTGGATACAAGCTTGAAAATTATCGAATTTCACAAACTAGAGCAAGCCTCTGATCTTCTCTAAGAAATGTTGAAAGCATGTTAAGGCTATAAATTACAATCAATTATAACCATATTTCTATGGAAGTGATGATACTCAATTTGCCTTTCAATCACGTTTGTGGTTCCCATAGGTCAACAACAGTGGACCTAATCGTAACCACAAACATGAAGGTGTAGGATGCAATTTAAAATTCAGAAATTGCCGTCTTCGCTTAGATTCCTTACTTTAACTGCAATTGTTGTTGGCACAAGTTTTCTAGACTTACGATATATCATTTCAACCCTCGATACTCGTAAGGATGCTTTCTTGGACTTCTACTATTTTCTATTAAGGTGATAATCCTGACCAAGCTACCTAGTCGCAGCTCCCTAGCAAAGTATCCATCTACATTATTTTTCTTTCAGAGAGACAACAGACGAATCTACATTGCCAGATACACTTTCATATTTCAACTTGATTCAGATTTTTCATGTTGTTTTTAGATAATTTCATTGGCCAGATTCGCTAGAAGTCTTACTTTCTACCCTATGTCTCCTCTTCAATTAGCTCTTAGATAATATAGTCTTTCATCAACTCCCCTTTCCCCCGCAGGTATACTCCTTCGGCTTCTTCTGGCGTATAATCATCTTCTCGATCAACCCTTCCATATAAATTTGGCCACGGGAATTTCTATTGATTTTCCGTTCTTGTTTGATGCAGTGCAAAGCTTTGAAGGTGTTCTCAGAGCCCAATGCACACTTAAAGTTAAGTCCAATTGCTATTGGTTCTCTGCAATGACACCAAATATTAATCTCTTCTCAAAACTTGACACGCATAAACACGTGCAACAACCGTCAGTAATTCATAATAGGGTATCTACACCATCTTCATGAGGCCCTCAACCTTTTCAATTCGAACCCATCAAACTTTACAATGCAGGATCTTGTTTGAATGATTAATGCCTAATCTATTAAAAATTGTATTTACAAAAATATTATACTTTGTGTGTGTTATCTCGGTGACCTTATCGGTAATACTTCTTAACTCACACGCATATGATAGTGGATCTATCTGCACACACCTTATTCTTCCTAGCCCATCTATGGCTTAAATTAAATAAAGAGATGACTAGCAAGTTGCAACAGACGCCACATCTGTTGGAAAAGTAAATTGATATATCCATCTGTTGCAACATATTGTGAATATGTTGTAAGTTATCTGACAGATGAATTAAATTTGACAACAGATTACCCATCTGTTAGATTTATTTTAAAGCAATTTTCTTTTCTTTCCAAAATACAATAAAAAGATAAAATGTTGTATTTTGATCTTTTTTTTTAATTTATATATTCGAAAAGTCACCAATTTTATTTAGTTAAGGGATATATGAACAGTCGTGGCAGCTTGTTTGATTATTAGTCACCCCTTCCAATTCAATCATTTATAAATAGGTCCCTCCGACCTCCTTTCCTTACTCTCTCTCTCACTCGTTCATTCTACTACACTTACAGTACAAATATGGATGATCTAGATTTGCACAAGAAGATTCATATGGAGTCCTTGCAGGAATTTCAAAGGCAGTTTGATGACCTCCAGAGGGATTTAGCTGACTTCGGAGCAAGGCTGAGGAGGGCGACCCTGCTACTGCCGAATGAAAATTGTCTGGTTGACAATAACAATAGTAATAATGATAATAATAGTAATGATAATAATAATAGTAGTAATAATAATTAGGTTATGTTTTTAATTTCTTTTAGCGTATGTATTGGTTTGCTTTGGTCGACTTTGAATTTTTAATTCTTATTTAATATTTCGTGGCAACAGAGGGTGGGTGGTGAAAATTCATGATTCTCCTAAAAATGATTCATTAATAAATAATAAGGAACTAAATGATATACACAATTTATAACCATAAAAGAAATATTATTAAATTTAAAAAGAAGTCGCATCATTGGATTATACGATGATTGTTAAGGAAAAGGTGAATAGTTGTGACTGTGATTTTTGTCTAAACACAATCAATAAACAAAAACAAACAACATTGCTAATGCATCAAATTCCTCATCTGGTGCGACTGATAAATGAGTTATTAGAAGAAATCAAAAAATCTTCTAAAATAGATGGTCGATTTGTTGCAACAGATAGTATATTTGTTGCAACAGATGAGTTATCTAATGCAATAGATATATAATCTGTTGCCATAACTCAATAAAAATAATGGTTATTGAAAACAAGGTGTCTTCGATTTTTAAATTGAGAAAAAGGTTATTTAAATTTATGAACTAATTATTATAATAAAAATAAGCCAAAAAGTCATAACTTTTCACAATAATAAAAAACTCACCAGTTTGATTTAATTAAGTCACTTCTTTTCACAGAAAATAATAAGGAAATAAATGATAAAACACAATTTAAACCGTAAAATCTCATCAAAAATATTCTTGTTTTTAAATCTATTTTATTAATTTATATAATAAAAAGGTCAGCAAATTTGAATTAATGATATGATGATAATTTTTTTAAAAAATAAGACTGATTATATGTTGCAACAGGTTATCTATTGTTGCAACAGATGATATATTTACTGTCACAGATGAGTTATCTGATGAAATAGATATATAATCTGTTGTCACAACTCAGTATAAAAATGATTCCTAGAAAGAACTAATTATTAATAATAATAAGTTGAAAAGTCATGACTTATCGCAATATTGCTTAATTTAATTACGTCATAACTTTTTACAGTAATCAAGAATGTCATTAATAAATGAAGGTGAATAGTTGCACCTTTAAATCTGATTTTATTAATTTATATAATTAAAAAGTCAGAAAATTTGAATGTCATGATGATAATTTTTTTTTTAAAAAAATAATATATAGATTATATGTTGCAACAGATATATTATCTGGTGCAACAAGTTATCTATTTGTTGCAACAAATGATATATCTGTTATCACAGATGAGTTATCTGATACAACAAATATATAATATGTTGTCACAACTCGGTATAAAAATAGTTCTTGAAAAGTCATAACTTATCGCAATATTTCTTAATTTAATTAAGCCATAACTGTTTACAGTAATCAAGAATGTCATTAATAAATAGAGGTGAATAGTTTATTAAAAAGTCAGAAAATTTGGATGTCATGATGATAATTTAAAAAAAAAAAAGATATATAGATTCTATGTTGCAACAGATATATTATATGATGCAATAGGTTATCCATTTATTGCAAATATCTGTTGTCATAGATGAGTTATCTGATGCAACAGATATATAATCTGTTGTCACAACTCAATATAAAACCGGTTCCTGAAAAGAACTAGTTATTAATAATAATAAGTTGAAAAGTCATGACTTATCACAATATTGCTTAATTTAGTCAATTCATAACTTTTCACAGTAAGCAAGAAATGTCATTAATCAATAGAGGTGATTAGTTGCGACTTTTTGCCTTAATCAATAGAGGTGATTAGTTGCGACTTTTTGCCTAACACATTCAAGTTCAATCCTCTATAAATAGGTCCCTCCTTACTCAATAGTTCATTCTACTACACTCTATTTATTCTTTGCTCTTGTTACACCCTTAACTACTTTCTCTTCAAGGATTTGATAGTTTTTTCCTGTCTCTGGTAAGTTTTCTATATGTCCCTCTTCCTGTCATTTTTTCATTCAATTTGAAATACATGAACGATCGATTCTTGTTTTTTATCTTCACTTTCGCCTGAAAGCGGAGGAATGTCTCATTAATTATAACTAACCATTCCATTAAACAATTTTAAAATAAATATAGAATGAGAGATATATATGATATAGAATCAAATATAGAACTGTAGTAAAAAAAGATTTAAATTTTTGTGTAAATATACATTGTATTATGTTCGAATTCTCTTTTTTCTTTACTTTTGTTTTTACGTGTGTATTTTGTCAACGTATGTGTTTTCTTTAGATATGGCTGATCCAGTATGAGATGTCTCTATTGTACGAGACACCATGCGGGAACTACAGAAGGAGGTTCATGACCTGCAGTGGGAGTTGGCCGCCGTCAGGGTAAAGATGTTGCGGGGGATCTCCAGGTTGAGGAGGGCATTGCTGCTGCCGGTTGAAGATTGGCCGGCTGGCCATACAAATAATAATGATGATAATAATAATTAAGCATTTTTTTCTTTTACCTATGTATTTTTATTTTTTTGTTTAATAAAAAATTTATTTTCAATGCATTTGACGTTTTAATTCTTATTTAATTTTCATGTTGTCTATTTCTTTGTCTCAACAAATGACATGTCTACAATTAAGAAATAATTTGAATCCAGTATCAATAGCAAGAGATCAACATATGAGTTATCTGTTGGGTTTGTGACAGGAGTTGTATTTTGTTGTTCGAAACAGATTATTCATGTGTTGCAACAAAATAATTATCTATGGCAACAGATTACTTGTCTGGTGTAATAGATTACTTGTCGGGTGCAACAGACAACTAATCTGGTGCAACAAATTATTTATCTATTGCAACAGATTAGTAATTTTGGTACAACAGATTATTAATTTGTTAAACCAGACAACTAATCTGGTGCAACATATTATTAATATATTGCAACAGAATACGCATCTATGCGATTCATATTACAGGCACCTAGAACCATAATCATGAATCCAACATGAGTCTACTGTTGCAATAGAACATTTATCTGGTGCCACAGATTATGGATTTGTTTAAATAGATTGATCTTATGTTGCATTCATGTTCGCGTGGTAGCTATTGTTGCAAAAACAGTACACTAACAGTTACCTAGATGACAAATTCAACTAAAAAGCATAATTTGTCTTACCAAAGTCTCCTCTCAAAGTAAATGCCAAAGCTGAAAGTGATGTACGAAACAAAATTTGACCTAAGAAATTGGTCAAAGAGCAGCAGTTGCGGTAACAACAACAACAACAACAATGGTTAACAAGAAGAATATGAAGATGATAATGAAGTATAAGATGATGATAATGAATCAAAAGATGATGAATAAAGCAGCAGCAACAATGAGTAACAAATATCATAAAGAGAGAAAATAATAACGGATGAGGAGATAGAAAAATGCGCCTTTTTTTCCTTCGTTTCCCGTTATATTAACTAACATTTGAATCAAAGTGTATAGTTGAAAACTTGTAGGTTATTTTAAAACTTTTTAAACTTTCTTAATCCATAATTAAGTGATTGTCATCTCCACTCAATTATTAAGACTTGTGTCACCTACACCTTATTTTAAAACTTTTTGGTCACCTGTAGCCCAAAATCCCATTTTACTTTTTTTCTATCCCGATTTATGTGGCACAAATAAATATTGAAAATTCAATCAAACTTTTGGTATAATTTTTAAATATTTTAAGTTGTTAATTATTGATTTTCTTTTACATAATTTTTAGATACTATATGTTACTCTTTATATCCCAATTTATGTAGCATTGTATTTGAGAAAGTCACTCAAATTTGCTATATAATTTAGATATTTTAAGTTGTTAATTATTATGATTTACATGATTTTATACATAATTTCTCAATTTATATGACATTGATAGAATTTGAAAAGTCAAATCAATATTTTATACAACCTTCAAATAGTTTAAATTGTTAATTATTGTGATTTATATTACTTTTCACAATATTTCAAATAATATATAGCTTCCTCTATCTTAATTTTCTTGGCGCTGATAGAATTTTGACTCAATCAAAATTTTTTATGTGCCTTGAAATAATTTAAATGATTAATTATTATAATTTATAATTTTTTAAGGTATTTTTCTAATTATAACAGATTAAAAATAAAAACATAAAATATAAAATTACAAAAAATTCATCACTAGTAGTAGGCAGCTGAAAATAGACATGAAAATCGTCGGTTGTCTGCTCACACGTGCTTCTAATAATTAATTATTAACTAGGGAAAAAAATTCTATGTATTTAAAATTCACACGTAGTTCATCTTTCAAGAATTTCTTGAAGTTAAGCTAATGGTATATTGATAAGACAAGCATGAAATTAATTGGGACTGCACAGGATGATAAGCTGCTATAGTAATTAGATGCGTAAAGATAGAATTTTGTAATATTTGGGTACTATATTGAATACAACTTGTGTCCAGAGTATAACTAATTGGAGAGAGATTCAAGGGGAGAGAGGCGAGAGAAACCGAGAGAGAGGGAGGAGAGTCAGAGTGATGGATATGAGAAGAGAGATAATAAATTATATTTAATTAGAAAAAGAAATTATGAATTGTAATTAATTGAAACTTAAGTTATATTTTATTTTTAAATATATAAGAACTTATATGTATTTGTTAAGTCTTGTAGTTTTAAAAAAAAAAAAAAAAAAAAGTTAAGTATTTTACATACTGCCATCTTTGGGATCTAGTGTTACCATTTTATTAAGCTTATACCAGTAATGTGGTTAGGAAGTTCGGATGGATTCTTATCAATAAATCCTTCTGTACGTCATTTGTATTGTTACGTATAGAAGGAAAATTTAAAAATTGACTTTGAATTAATGAATTATGTTATCCATTAAACGTCATTTTAGAACACAAAGTTACATGATGACTGATGTTCAATATTATTATTGAGGCCTGAGAGTAACCTTATGTTATAAGCAGACACTTCCCTAATTTTTGGCCTAGAGATTTTTGACAATCCCGCGGATTAACGTAGATGCCTCGTAAAGAATGAGTCTTTCAACATGTAATGGATCATTAATTAAGCTTTGGAAGAAATTAAAGATGAAAGTAACATGGTGGATGCGTTCGGTGTGAAGGAAAATGTCCAAAAATATTTCTATCAAAGATACGTATAGAAAAATAAGTGATTTCTTACCTATTTTCTTATGTTAGATATATAAGTAAGAAAACATGTTATCTTAAATGTATTTGTATATATAATTTAGAAAGGATGAGGCCTCCGTCGGATAAGGGGGGACGGGGTGGAGGGGGGCGCTACGGGTGGGGGTGAAGATAAGAAGTGTAGAAGGATGAAGCGGAGACATCAACAAGGAATATCAATGTGAAACTTGTTTTCCCGACTTTCACGATAAAAGTCATTTCCCTCAAAACTTATTTTCTTAGAAAATACATTTTTCAAAAGTTTTGATTAATTGAACATAGAAAACAAAATTAAAAATAATATTTTTTGAATAATATTTTCCTCTCTATCGAACACACTGTTACATCACATGAAAAACGTGTTATACCATAGATCATCTGGAATCCCAATTTAATAAGTTAATAAGATGTTATTTGCATTTTAATGAGGGAATGTTTGTGATTAATGAGATATAAGTGCGTAAATCAAATTTGTTGAGTGGGGAACTTAATTATTTGTGTGAAGATATATATGGAGTATACTTTCAACTTTCCATCACTTGGTGGAAGACAAATTATGTTCCCCAACTAAGTTTAAATAAATATTTGATTAGGAACCATAGCTATCTAGCTTAATTAATTGAACATTCTTGGTCAAACAAGATAATAAGCTATAATAGTTACGTATATTGTTTTGGGCCATTCTCAAATTTCAACCACATATTTTTCTCAGTTTCTCTCTATTTGGGTCGTTGAGAATATATAAGGATAAATTACACAAATTCAAATTCAAGAGACTATATTACCCAATATCCGTTATCTTTTTAAAATTTACATTAAATCTTGATTTTTAACTTTACTCTTGATACATATCAATAAAACTCACATCTTATTTTTACTCCATCATTAACTCATGCAACATATTTTTTTTCAAAGATTTCCTTCCCTAAAATCTCTCCCAAATTATAATCAATTAAAACATCTTTCATCTCCAACACTACTAAAAATATAGGAAAATTGACCACAAAAGTCGACCACATGTGGTCGGTTTTTCTAAATTTCTGACCATAAAATCGACCAAAATGCATTGTCGGTAAAGTGTGATAGCTTATTAAAAATTGACCACGTGTGGTCGGTATTTTTAAAAATATATATATATTTTCAAAATTCATTATTATTTTTTTAAAATAGAAAAAAATATTTTAAAAATAAAAAAATTTAAAATAAACCGACCACAAGTGGTCGGTTTTATTTTAAAATTAATTAATTAATTTTAATGTGGTCAGTTTTATTTTAAAATTAATTAATTAATTTTATTAAAAAAAAAACGACTACAAGTGGTCGGTTTCTTTAAAATTTTTCAGAAAACCGACCACTTGTGGTCGATTTTTCTGGTAATTTCTTTAAAAAAATAAAAATCAACTAGCCAAACAAATGAAACAATAACATACAATGCAACAACAACAGCTAAACAAAGCAAATAAAACAACCAACATACAATACAACAATAACATACCAAGTATATTCTCACACAACTAACATACAATACAAGTCTAGAAACATACAAAAGTGTAAAAACTACAATAAAATGTCCAAATCCAAACTACAACACATACAAAAGTCTAAAAACTATCACTCATCTTCATCGCCATCGTCTTCGTCTTTCGTATCCTCAGCCACACATGCAGGATCTGATTCCTCATCTGTGTTGATATCATCCAGTGGGCCTAGACCTTTTGCAGCCCGAACTGCACCACCAAGACATGGAGGAAGAATCCCTGCAGATTGAATAAAAGAGTTGAACTGCTCCTGCAGCATCCTGATTTGTGATGTTGTTTCCTCCTCCTTCTTCTACGCCCTCTCTCTCTGTGCAGCAAGCTCTTCAGTGAGTTTAGAAATTATTTTTTTAATGATTCAACGGTTTCTGTATCAACTGAAGAGGTATAGGATGTAGGTCCAGACGAAGACCTAACATTATCGCCAAAATAATTTTTGTGGTATCCATAGTAATGGCCTCTAATTGCAGGACTCACAATTTTTTTCCATAACTCCTCCTCTACATGTTCAAGTATTGAGTCACCCTGACTTTCAGGAGGCTGAGTACTACGATACTCACTAACGAGCTGCTTATATTTGTTCTATATCCAAAGTAAAGTTAAAATTAATAGTAAGAAAATATTAAAGTACTTGTACTTGAATGATATCAACTTTGAGAAAAAAGATTCAGAAATTTAAAATTTAATTCTTACATGGGCAGCTTTTGCACGAGGCTCAACCCAGATATCTTCATCAGTGGGGTTCTTTTTCTTCTTCACATGCGTCTCCTCGAATAGCTCATCGAAGGGTATCTTCCTACCCTTTTCTTTTTCCTGCATATGTAAAAATTATTAATGATCAAATAATTAAAAATTTAAATAGAAACAAACAATTAAATCTATAAAAGTTACATACCATTTTTTCCTCCACAACAATCATACTAACTGCACCCGCAGTATGTAGAGAGTCACCCTTGGATGATACCCGGGCTTTCTTTCCTTTGTCTCTCAACAATTGATATTCTTTGCTATTCCAATAGCAAATATACTGTTTCCATATAGATTCGAGTATAAACCCTGATCGTACCATGTTGGTTCTGGCATAATCCAACAAACCGTTAAATCTGGATCTAGCTCTTCTATAAAAATTCCTCCTTATAGCACATTCATTTGCTTCTCCCACCAGTAATATTTCTACAATAAAAATAAAAATATAATATTCAATCTTTTGTTCTAACAATGTGTTAAGTAGTCGATAAGTTAAATCCTTACCTGAGATTCTTTAAACATTTTTCTCTATCATTTTTTGAAACCTTTTGCCAATTGGTCCGGTAGTCGTTGAAGTGCCGACAAATGCATTTACTCACAATTTTTTCAACTTCAGTATCCGGCTTAAACCTGCAACACAAGATTAAATAGTAATTTCATAGATCATAATAATATAGTAATGAGAAATGAATAATGTTATTATATTTAGAAATCTTATCCTATTCCATATGGAATAAGATAATGCCTTCAATAATCATCTCTATCTCCGAACTGGGGAGCACATGCTAGTGGATGCACTGGTGTGGGCGGATCTGAAGCACTAGATGGAGTGCCCCCAAGATAAGATCCGACAACCCAATAGATCAAGTAAAAAAATTATGCGAACGTGGGTAACTGCTATAGGAGGTTATCGACGATGGTAGATGTCCAGATGTGCCAGCGGTCATTCAATAGTACTGTGATGGTGGTGGCACGATAATAGGAGAAAAATGAGTTGGTGTAGACCCATAAAGTGGCCCCATATACTTAGGAGCAGGAACCGAATGCTGAGACAACCTAGAATATAAGGGTCGTGCTGACGCGCCAGCAAACTAACTCTTAGATATATGAATACCTGTCGATCATCTATAAGGCGGAGGTTGTTTTTTATTTTTTGTTATTGTAGGATCAACTTTTCCCTTACCTATGTCACCTCTACCTGACATCTAAGTTATGTAAAGTTAACAAGTAGTTAGTTCCTAAAAAATAAATAGATAAGAAAATATTCCAAGTAACTAATTTCAAGTTACTAATTCACATTTCAAATTGCTCCAACAACATGAGATAGACAAGAATATTTCTATTATTATATAAATTATGGAAAAGTGAAAACAACAATCTTACACAGTATATTACATATCAATCTTAAATAAGAAACATAAAGGTAAATATATAGTACAAAGCATAAAGACATCAATACATAATAAATACAACCTACACAAATTAATCCTCCTCTCTTGAAGATTCTCTACTAAACCATTCACCCTCTTCAAAATTTTCCTCATCTCCTACCCACTCAACCTCTTCTTCTAAAATATTAACTTCTTCAAATATATTTTTTAGGTGATTGAAACTATCCACTAAGTCAATGTCCACTAGTTGGTGATCAATCTACATTTCATTTTGGTACGCAGTCTCTAACATATTCTCAATGTCCACCCATCCTATACGCTTTGTTTTTATTACAGCCCACCAATCAGACTTGTCACTGCGCAATGGATAAAGAGCATAATACACTTGTTTAGCATTTTGCGCTAGAACAAATGGATCGTAAACAGGATACGACCTATTGTTCTTCACTTCAATGATGTTATTCTCCTTATGTACTCTTGTGCCTCTTGTGTTTGGATCAAACCACTTACATCGAAAGAGGACAATTTTTTTTGGGAAACCAGCATACTCCAGTTCTAAGATCTCATATATGATGTCAAAGTAATCAACATCATCATCACCCTTAACCTAAACACCACTATTGTTTGTTTCTTGTTCTGAAGTGTTCTTCGGTGGAAAATTTAAACCCATTTACTGAGTAATAAGACATTGCTTGAGCTTTAATTGGACCCAAAGAAATATCTCTCTAGAACTAATCGTATGCGGCTATATTTGGTGACTGGTGTATCTAAAATATTACACATACATACATACATATATATATATATATATATATATATGTTAGTTGAGGAATGTGTAAATTTTTAAAATTTGTAGAAATATTAAGACACGTACGAACCTCATATGTAAACCATGTTGCAAAGGATGCATACACTTGATTTTCATGGAATTGAGTCTTAAATGAACTGAAGATCCAATGTACGAAACACAATTAGTTTCCTTAAGAAAATGTGTAAATAAATAAGATATGATAAAAATTTTAATCTCCTTACTTCAAATAGGGCTCAACTTCCGGACAATTCAGCAAGACATATAAAGTTGTTGATTTGTGCTCCGTGGGAGTGAGCCAACGAAATATGGTCTTTTTAGCCGTACAACCAGATTAATTGAAAATTGATATCGATTTCAAATGAGGCTCATTCTCATCGTCCTGATGACGATTTGGTATGTTTCTTGAACAAGCAACTTTATCACGAAAGTAGTATGAACGAAATTGAAAGTTTCTCTTGCAAGATATGTCTCAACTATTGAGTCTTCCACCCTATGTTTATTTTTGGGACCCCTTTTGAATTTTTCAATTGTCCTGCACAATCTTAAGATTAGATGTTTCCTATATTAAAAAAAAAATGTGTATGAATTTAAATATGTTGCAATTGCTTACCATTCGAATGAATACCTCCACCTAGTTTGAACTGGACTGCCTAGCCGTGCTTCGTGCATAAGGTGAATGGGAAGATGTTCACATTAGATATGCACGCAGATTAAAATTCTGTTTAAGTGAGATATCCCAAGTTTTAACCCTCTTATGCCATAAAATTTAAAGTTCATCGATCAAAGGTTGCAAGTAGACATCTATTCTATTTTTTGGATTACGTAGACCTGGAACAACACAATTCAGAAATATATAAGGACTAGTCATCAATATTTCAGGAGAAAGATTATATAGGGTGATAAATACAGACCAACATAAATATGATGCAGCACCAACTAAAAAAGTAAAGAAGTCATCCTCACATAATCCCAAACGAATATTTCATGGCTTGGCTGCAAAATCTAGATAAGTTGCATCAAAATGCTTTCAAGCCTCTCCATCAGATGGATGACACATAACACCAGTGGGCCTTCTATTTTCATTGTGTCATCTCAAATAAGGAGTTGGGCTGTTTGAAACATACAACCTCTTCAACCTTGGTATTAGAGGTAAATAATGCATCACCTTAATAGAAATTTTATTTTCACTACAACCACGCTTATATCGACGGTGGTGATAAAACTTACGGGACTCTAGATTAGCATTTTCCTTAAATTATAACATGCAGCCATTTTTACAGAAATCAATTCTAACCGAGGAGAGAACTAACTTTGACACCAATCTTTTTCCTTATAAAAAGAATTAGGAACCTCTAAGTTGGGGTCAACTTTTTTTTAATAAGGTCTACCATTGAGTCTATTCCTCCTTCAGCAATATTTCAGTCAGATTTAATACTTAATAATCTAACATCAACGACAAACGAGAGTGCAAACACCCGTCAAACAAAGAATGACTAGCATTATGCAATTGTTCATAGAATTTTCCCGCTTCTCTACTAGGAATATCTTTGACATTTTCCCTAAAGTCACCTCCGTATTGCATCCCAAAAGCATCGTGCACCATTTCTTTCATTCTAGTATCTTGATACTCATTATGCCCTGCAGACCTACTACTTTCTCCAACAACAAAGTTATTTTGCTCAACATCACCATCAATCGTATGCAATCTTAAAAAGTCCTCGTGAAACCCCCTTCTATAAAGATGTTCCTTCACAACTTCTTCTTTTAAAAGATTTATACCATCATATCTAACACAAGGACAATGAATAACCCAAAAATGTGACCGAACATCAAGTGTCTTAGCATGTTCAACAAATCGTCTAACACCTTCAACAAATTCCTCCCTAAGACTCATTCTATTATCATTATTCCTTTGATATATCCAGCTATAATCAGGTTCCATCTACACAATCAATCAGATTCAACTAATTAGATCAAGTCAAAAAAAGTTCACATTTCAAGTACCTAAATTCAAAATGAAAAAGTACCAACATCATAATCAATTTCAAGTGAGTAAGTCACCTCCTAAAACAACAAACTAAACCACATTCAAAAAAAAATTCGCATTTTATATACGTAAACTTCAACATTTTCAACTCACTAAGTCATCACCCAAGTCACCAAACTAAACCACATTCAAAAAAAAATTCACCTTTAAAGTACCTACACTTTATCAATTTCAAGTGACTAAGTCACCTACCAAGACACCAAACTTAACTACATTCAAAAAAAAAAATACACCTTTCAAGTACTTACACTTAGTAAATTTCAAGTCACTAAATCACCTCCCAAATCACGAAACCAAAGTACATTCAATACAAAAATATACCTTTAAAGTACCTACACTTAGTAAATTTCAAGTCACTAAGTCACCTCCCAAGTCACCAAACAAAAGTACATTCAATACAAACATACACCTTTCAAGTACCTATACTTAATCAATTTCAAGTCACTAAGTCACCTACCAAGTCACCAAACTTAACTACATTCAAAAAAAAATTCACCTTTAAAGTACCTACATCATAATCAATTTCAAGTAACTAAGTCACCTCCTTAAACAACAAACTAAACCATATTCAAAACAAAAATTCACATTTCAAGTATCTAAACTTCAACATTTTCAACTCACTAAGTCATTGTAGACACATGATTTTTGACCCTCCCCGAGTGTAATATATATATATTTTGATACTAAATATTTATATTTGATTTGATATTATTTTAATTATTATTTTATTTTTAGTAAAGTTTTAGTTAAAAAATAAATAACTAAATGAAGTTAATTTTAGGATATTTTATTTTTTATTTTTATTCCAATTTTAGAAAAAATAATAATACAAAAATTCAAAAATATTTTTCTTTTTAATTTTTAAATAAATAAGCTAGTATTTTTAGTACTATCTTAATTATATTTATTTTCGGCTATTTATAAACTTTTATTGTATTTTCCTAAATATAAAAATTAGTTAGTTATTATTATATTATTATTTTTATTATTATTGTTATTATTTTTTTATATATTTATTATTTTTATTTGTTATTATTAATTATATAATATATTGAAAATAAAAAAGATTCAAATTTAAAAAAAAAAATAAAAAATCCTATCCTTATCTAACACTAACCGTTCCCCCCAAAATCCCTATACTTAAGGACTCTCCCCACCCCCAGAACGTACATTCCTATAGACACTGTATCACTCTATCAGATATTCAGAGATCAAACACTGACAGAAAAAAAAAAGAAGGAAGGAAAAATAGAGAGAGAAAACCATCAGTAGAAATACAGAAGGGAAGAGAAGAAAAGAGTTCTGAATCGAGTTTTGGAGTTCCGTTTTGAAGTTTCTGGTGATGATATTTTAATCTTCATCTTCAATTAACTTATCACACAGGTTCTAATTCAGATTCTTTGTATTTATTTATGTAAATTTTGTTGTGAATCAAATCATGATCAAAGTTATTTTTATGGTTATATAATTTAGCATGTAATGTCATTTATTTACCATATTAAGTCAAAGAAAAGTGTAAGTTTGATTAGTTTTGTTACAAATTTTCAATTGTTATGGTGTGATTGTCTTATTTTTGTCCCATCAAAAATGTAAAATCTAAGTCAAATTTTCACCACTAGACTACAACATCTTTCTTTCCAAGTTAAGCAGTAAATGATATTTAGTAGAAAATGCTCGTTGTTACTGTATTTTTTTTATATGTCATGAATTGATGAGAAAAAATATAATAAAGGGACCAAACCCCAATCCAAATGGTTAATGACTTTATGTCACTCAAATAGTGTTTATACCCATGAAGATGACTTTATTCTCTCATCTTAATAAGAGATCTGAACTTTAACCTTATTCTTAGGTTGCTTTTTTTTTCGTATGATAAAATAAATTTATGATGAAATCAATACTTGGTTAAAATCAACCAAGTCGCTTTAAAAGCAATAACACAAGCAATTCAAAGTGGTTCAGGAAGCTTTGGTGGAAACAAAAGAAAAGAGGATGTAACAACTGTTTTACCAGGTCCACGACAAAATTGGAGAGGTGTACATTACCCTTACGCACAATATCAGTGCCAAATTTATTTCCAAGATCCATATAACCATCTACGACACTATGTTCCACCATAAAATCCATTATATTCCATTCCATCTCCTCAGTATTCTATCTATAATGCACAACCATATGTTCAGACTCCTTACCCGCAATGGCGTGCACCAACCCCTCAGAATCATCTTCCAACTCCACCAACATACCCAAGCCCCTCTATATTTGATTTTCGCACCAAGCCAAACAATGAAAAAAAAACAGAATCTAAGGGATAATTTTACACCAATTGGAGAATCAAATACTAGCTTATTTCAGAAATTGAGATAAAAAGACATGATCACTCCTCTTCTTGGGTACACCCCTGACCCACATTCAAGGAACTTTTATCCTAATGTATGATGTGTATATCATTCTGATGTTCAGGATCATAGTACAGAAGATTTTCGTGCTTTGAAAAGAGAAATAGAAAGAATGATTCAAGATAAATTGATTATGGTGCAGGACATTGACAGTAGTAAAAGATCTAGTCATACCGATGTGCAAACTGGAGAAGATATCAAGATCAACAATTAAGAAGTCACTCCTTCCCTTCATAGAAAGGATTTGTCAAAGTTTATTTTGTTTTTCTTTCTGTTATCCAAACTATTTCAAGATTGTAGTTCGGAGTCTATCTTTTCTTTTGTATATGTCATTTATGTTGAAATTCGGTCATCTTTTCTTTTAACAAAATGTAGTGTCCATTTTATTTATTTGTTTTGTTTTATTTTACTTTATTTTAATATGTATATTATTTGTTCGTCTTTCCTTTCTTTACATAGTTCTTTTATGTGAATTCTAGTGTTTTGATATGCATGCTGAATTTTCACCTGATCTTAAAATCTAATCTAATCCTGAAACACTTGACCAAGAGGATAGACTTGAAAAAAAACATGTAGGGAAATAAGTAAAGTGTTGAGATGTTTGCTGACCGAGTTAAATCCTCACTTGAATGGATAAAGCAATCTCTTTGTGAATCAAAAATGACCTGGTCATCAATGAGAATGTCAATCTCAAGCACTTTAAATGGGAGCGATCAAAGGATATATAGTATCCACTATCAAGAAAAGTAAAAGGGTTAGATAAAAAAAGACATGAATCATTCATTGAGAGAAAAGTACAATATAAGTGGACCTGCATGTTTCACAAGCTTAAAAGAAGTGACGCATGTGCACGAGCTTAGTCAAGATCAATGTTGAAAAAGATGCATATGATCTTCATGTTCCACTCCTAGATTGCATGTTATGTACTTGTGTTTTTAAGGATTGATATGACAAAGGCATTTCATTCTGCTACCTAAATGTTGTGTCATAATTTATTACCCCTTTTAAGCTCTAGTGTTATTTTCTTCCGTACCCCCTCTTCTGGAATCAAGATAGAGTCAGCAGAAAGAAAAGTGTCGAGCAAAAGACTAGAATCAAAAAAGTTTAAAAAAAAGTGAAAAAAAAGTCCAACGAAAAAAAATCAAGCAAAAGAACAAGATGCCTAAACTACATTTGACCTGATTCTTGTTGTGACAAGATACGTAGGCAGCCCTACTCTGGGGTTCGGTCTAACAAAAAGAAAATTCAAATTACCCAAAATGAAATAAAACTGGGGCAAAGTTTATTTCCTTAAAAAGTCGATTCCAAAAGTTGTATGTTTCACCTAATATTATGTAAATTTTTTATCCTCATGCCGACCTTTCTTTCTAACACTTTCCAAAAGACAAGTTACAACCAAAGAAAGACCTTCAGATCGATCTTTGAGAATGTCAAGGCTAAACATGTTATGGGTGCATGATGTTTTGTGAATGGACATTATTTTCAAAAAGATTATGAAAAATGAATGAGTAAAAATGAGAGTGTCTGATTGGTGAAAACCCTTTTGGGCACCATGAGGCGACAATAAACTGAGAAAAAAAGGAAAATGAGATAGGCGTTGGCAAAAACCCATTGAGGTGCCATTAGCCGAAGCAGGATTGTGATCTAGAGGGAACATATTCAAGATTGATTTCATTTCAAACTCAATAAGTGGACAAGAGTTGTAATGATTAATGTGGATAGATCAAGTTGTTTAATTCAAAATGCATGTCATGATTATTGGAATCGGTTACCACACCCAAATAAGTTTTTATTTTGTCGTTTCAAAAAAAAATGCCTATTGTTTTTCCTTTTTCTTTTTCTTTTTCTATTTTTGATTTTTTTTTAAATTATTATCATTTTTCTCGTGTCCTTGAGTCAAGTCCATTTCAAAATAAGTGAGAAATGATCTCAAAACTTACTACCAACTTCTTCAATTGCACAAAACAAGCTAAAAAGCCAACACATGAAAGAGACATGATTGTTAATCGAAATAAGGCATGCAGAAAGTTTTGTCAATAGAAGAGTCTGGGAACTCATGAAAATACCAGGGTTCAAAGGTTTATTTGAGAAGCATGGCAAAGTAGAAATACTATGTTTGTTTCAAAGTCACTTTTGATAATATAAGTTTGGGTTAATGATGCATCAAGTTGGTGATGGATGCTAATGGTTGGGAGCAAGGTTAAATATGACGAGGGCAAGAGTGATTGCCACGAAAGCTAAA
Organism: Capsicum annuum; assembly: GCF_002878395.1. Lineage (NCBI taxonomy): Eukaryota > Viridiplantae > Streptophyta > Magnoliopsida > Solanales > Solanaceae > Capsicum > Capsicum annuum. Next base: position 24,704 of record NW_025889069.1, read on the forward strand.
GCCACAAACCTACCACCATGTTTTAGAACTCACAAGTTTTCTTTGATGAAACAGGAAACATATTACTTTTCAAATCAAGAATTTCAAAGCCTAAATATTAAAAGATGCAATTCCTCATTTTTGCAAATGCAAGAGGCGATATTACTACACATGTTTAGTAATCACAATCATGGTAAAAACTCATCATCCATTACTCCTAGAAGACGTACTTTCTAGTTGAGTTATTTAACCCCTAGGAGACGCACTTCCTAGTCTGAATAAGTCAGTTTTCATTTGTTAGATGAAGCACTTTCTAACCTGAACATTCACTCCTAGAAGACCCACTTTCTAGTCGAGTCCTTCAATTTAAATCTTAGCAGTTTTACTATGGCGAGACATATTTCTTTAGCAGGGCTTTGATTCACACTCTTTCTATACTTTTCAAAAACTGTAATCTGATGATGCTCACAAAATTTTCTAGTACAAATGGGGCAAAAAATTTTGTTCATTTTTATTGAATTTTACTTTCTGCTTAGGACCCTCCTGAAGAATACGACAGGACCCTCCTGAAGAATGGGAATTTATTTTTTATAATCAGGACCTCCTGAAGAATGGGATGTTATTTTTCTGTTTCATTTTTTATTTTGAGTTCAGGAACATAATTTGAAAAAACAGAAAAGAAAAAGCCTGGAGATCGCCTGAAGAAAAGAAAGAGTTGTAAATTGAGTGTTGAAGTAAATTTCTATTCGAGTTTTAGGTGACATCGATCATGTTTCTTGTAGTTAGTTCATTATTCAGGAATACATGTTACCTTCAAATCAATGATTTCAAAGCCTAAACATCAAAGGCCATAATTTCTCAAAGAGAAATTTGTAAGGAGACACAGTTCCTTGATTGGTAATTCAAGCGACATTTGTAAGGAGATGCACTTCCTTGTTTGGTACAAGCAACATTCGTAAGCAGACGCACTTCCTTGTTTGGTAATTCAAGTGACATTTATAAGGAGACTCACTTCCTTGTTTGGACAATTCAAGCGACATTTGTAAGGAGACTCACTTCCTTGTTTGGACAATTCAAGCGACATTTGTAAGGAGACACACTTCCTTGTATGGACAATTCAAGCAACATTTGTAAGGAGACACACTTTCTTGTTTGGTAATTCAAGCAACATTTTTAAGAAGATGCACTTCCTTATTTGGTAATTAAGTAACATTTGTGGGGAGATGCATTTCCTTGTTTGGTAATTCAAGCAACATTTATAAGGAGACGCACTTTCTTGTTTGGACAATTCAAGCAACATTTGTAAGGAGACACACTTCCTGATTTGGGTAATTCAAGCGGCATTTGTAAGGAGACGTACTTCCTGATTTGGGTAATTCAAGCGACATTGGTAAGGAGATGCACTACCTTGTTTGGTAAGTAAAGAGACATTTGTTAGGAGACGCATTTCCTTGTTTGGTAATTCAAACGACATTTGTAAGGAGACGCACTTCCTTGTTTGGACAATTTAAGCAACTTTTGTAAGGAGACACACTTCCTGATTTGGGTCATTCAAGCAGCATTTGTAAGGAGATGCACTTCCTGATTTGGGTAATTCAAGCGACATTGGTAAGGAGATGCACGTCCTTGTTTAGGTAATTAAAGAGACATTTGTTAGGAGACACATTTCCTTGTTTGGTAAATTCAAGCGACATTTGTAAGGAGACACACTTCTTGATTTGGGTGATTCAAGCGGCATTTGTAAGGAGACGCACTTCCATGATTGGATAATTCAAGAAACATTTGTAAGGAGACGCACATCCTTATTTGGGTAATTAAAGAGACATTTGTAAGGAGATGCACTTTCTGATTTAGGTAATTCAAGCGGCATCAATAAGGAAAGGCACTTCCTTGTTTTGGTAATTCAAGCAACACTGGTAAAGATACGTACTTCCTTGGTTTGGTAATTCAAGTGGCATTAAGACGTACTTCCTTGTTTTGATAATTCAAGCGGCATTGGAGGCCGCCTGAAGAACAAGGTGAAGAAATAACAAGTCAGGAGCCCGCCTGAAGAATAGGGTGAATTTTTAAAATCAAGTGGCGAAGAGTAGAATCAAGATTCTAGAGATTACAATTTTCATTTGTATTTTTCATTTTTGGTTAGTCATTTGAATGTAAAAGGCAGAAGTCGTCAACCAAAAACTTGATGAAACCTCACTCGATCTCTAACTTGTTCTCTCACCATTTTACCTTACCTTTGAACTACACGTGACCTGATTTCCTTATAACCCGGGATATATAGGCGGTCCAAAACCAGGACTAGGTCACATCTCCTTTTTCTTTTTATATTCTTTTTGAATAATCGGAGGATCAAAAATCACATCTTTGTCTACTTCTTTGTATGAAAACTCTTCGAGATTTCAAACAAAGAGGAGCAAAATGTAGACACGTGATTTTTAACTCTCTCCGAGTGTAATATATATATTTTTTGATATTAAATATTTATATTTGATTCGATATTATTTTAATTATTATTTTATTTTCAGTAAAGTTTTAGTTAAAAAATAAATAACTAAATGAAGTTAATTTTAGGATATTTTATTTTTATTTTTATTCCAATTTTTAAAAAAAAAAATACAAAAATTCAAGCATATTTTTCTTTTTAATTTTTAAAATAAATAAGCTAGTATTTTTAGTACTATCTTAATTATATTTATTTTCGGCTATTTATAAACTTTTATTGTATTTTCTTAAATATAAAATTAGTTAGTTATTATTATATTATTTTTACTATTATTATTGTTATTATTATGTTTATCTATGTATTATTTTTATTTGTTATTATTAATTGTATTATATATTGAAAAGAAAAAAGATTCAAATTTTTTTAAAAAATAAAATCCTATCCTTATTTGACACTAACCGTTCCCCCCAAAATCCCTGTACTTAAGGACTCTCCCCACTCTCAGAACGTACATTCCTATAGGCACTATATCACACTATCAGATATCCAGAGATCAAACACTGACAGAACAAAAAAAGAGAGAGAAGGAAAAACAGAGAGAGAAAATCATCAGTTCGAGTTTTGGAGTTCTGTTTTGAAGTTTCTGATGACGATATTTTAATCTTCATCTTCAATCAAATTATCACACAGGTTCTAATTCAAATTCTTTGTATTTATTTGTGTAAATTTTGTTGTGAATCAAATCATGATCAAAGTTATTTTTATGATTATATAATTTAGCATGTAATGTCATTTATTTACCATATTAAGTCAAAGAAAAGTGTAAGTTTGATTAGTTTTGTTACAAATTTTCAATTGTATGGCGTGGTTGTCTTATTTTTGTCCCATCAAAAATGTAAAATCTTAGTCAAATTTTCACCACTAGACTACAACATTTTTTTTTCCAAGTTAAGCAGTAAATGATATTTAGTAGAAAATGCTCTTTGGTACTGTATTTTTTTTATATATATATAAGTCATGAATTGATGAGAAAACATATAATAAAGGGACCAAACCCTAATCCAAATGGTTAATGACTTTATGTCATGCAAATAGTGTTTATAGCCATGAAGATGTCTTTATTCTCTCATCTTAATAAGAGATCTGAACTTTAACCTTATTCTTAGGTTGTTGTTTTTTTGTATGATAAAAAAAGTTATGATGAAATTAGTACTTGGTTTAAAAAAAGATAAATAAATAAAAATAAGAAAATAGCAGATGGGTTTTTGACATGAAAGAGAGTTCTGATTTTGTTTTTGTTCTCAATTAACTACTCATTGGATTATATAATAATGATTGGACTTATAATATATGATTGGGTTTGCATTAACTAAAAATAGAATAAATTCAGGAAATAATTTTTAAAATTAGGTATCAACGTATATTTTTATTATTTTTTTATTATCATTTATTATTATCATTAATTATCATTAATAAAATTTATTAATTATTTATTAAATTGTTTATCCTTTTAACTAAATTTTACTCAATTTTATTGTTTAAATTAAATAGTATTTCAAACAGATAAATTGTTACGAGTTTATAAAAGACAAATCAGTGTTTTAACGTTAGGCAAACTTTAGGAACGTTTTAAAATATTTCATCTCAATAAAGAATGCGGCGTACGCATCTTTCTAAGGCGTTTTAAAAATTCAAGGATGCAACAATGCACCTTGGCAATTTCTTTTAAAAACCAAATTAACTTTTATCGATTTATTTAATATAAGATATGCAGATAGATATTTTGGATATAATGAGCGAATTTAGGCCTTAACACAATTTATCCAAAATAGTTTAAGTCAAGATTAGTCAATAAAGAGACCGTGCTTGAACCACGGGGCTCGAGGGGTACCTCACACCTTTCCTTCGGTCAACAGAATTCCTTACCCGGTCTTCTGTTTTCGCAGACTAATAAAGAGTCATTTCCTTTTGACTAAGGATTCAAAAAGGTGATTTGAAACACCATAACTCAACAATTCTAAATGGCGACTCTGTAATAAATTAATCCCTATACAAAATCGTTACTTTAATTGGAAAAACCCTTAAACTCTGATTCCCTCGAGCAAAAAAGGGGTGTGACAGTCATCACCCAAGTCATCAAACTAAACCACATTCAAAACAAAAATTAATCTTTAAAGTACCTACACTTTATCAATTTCAAGTGACTAAGTCACCTACCAAGTGACCAAAATTAACTACATTCAAAACAAAAGTTCACCTTTAAAGTACCTACACTTAGAAAATTTCAAGTCACTAAGTCACCTCCCAAGTCACCAAACCAAAGTACATTCAATAAAAAAATACACCTTTAAAGTACCTACACTTAGTAAATTTCAAGTCACTTAGTCACCAAACCAAAGTACATTCAATAGAAAATTCACCTTTTAAGTACCTACACTTAATCAATTTCAAGTCACTAAGTCACCTACCAAGTCACCAAACCAAATTACATTTCAATACAAAAATTCACCTTTAAAGTACCTAAACTTAATCAATATCAAGTCACTAAGTCACCTCACATGTTACTAAACTAAACCACATTCAAAATAAAACTTCACATTTCAAGTATCTAAACTTCAACATTTTCAAGTCACTAAGTCACCTCCTAAAACAACAAACTAAACTACCTTCAAAATAATAAATTCACATTTCAAGTACCTACACATAATCAATTTCAAGTGACTAAATCACCACCCAAGTCACCAAATTAAATCACATTCAAAATAAAAATTCACTTTTCAAGTACCTACACTTAATCAATTTCAAATGACTAAGTTACCTCACATGTTATCAAACTAAACCACATTCGAAACAAAAATTCACATTTCAACTAACTAAGTCACCTCACATAATACCAAACTAAAGAACATTCAAAACAAAAATTCACATTTCAACTCACTAAGTCACCACACTAAACCACATTCAAAATAAAAATTTACCTTTCAAGTAGCTACACTTAATCAATTTCAAGTGAATAAGTCAGCAAACTAAACCACATTCAAAACAAAAATTCACCTTTCACCTACTAAGTCACCTTCCAAATTATCAAGCATAGCAAAATTCACAATAAAAAGTTCACATTTCAAGTACATACGCTTCAACAAAATTCAAAATAAAAGTTCACCTTAAAGTAACTACACTTATTCACTTTCAAGTAACATATTCATTTATAGTATAATAAGTCAAACAATTGAACAAGTGTAACAAAGAAAATAAGTAGAGGCATCCCATCTCTCTCTCACACCATATAATCATCACAAAATTTCTATGGCTTTCAAAGCCTTCTACAACGAACAATCTCAAACTAAACTACATTTAAAGACTTCATTATAAGAAAATATAGAGAAATTAACTTACCTTTGCTTGGCCTAAATTAAAGAGAAAGAGATAAGCGGTCACCGAAAAAATAGCAAAGCAATCCTTTTTCCGAATTCGGATTCTATCAAATAATAACATCAAATTTCAAGCAACCCATTAGGCAACTAGAAGAAAAAAATCTTAACCATTAGACAAAATAAGAAAAATCTTGACCATTAGCTACAATCAATTTCCACATTCCCAACCACATGTCAAGTTCTTACAAACATGTTTCGGCTAAATATCACCATAAAAAAATCACCAAAATACTAAAACTATAATGGAGTATCAAAAAATGTAAATCTTAATTTACTGGCAAGAACAAGGAAAATAGACATGGAATGTTGACATTCTTGTTGATGAGAGTGTACTCATAAAGTGGAATGAAAATTCTAGGCCATTAACATTGACAAAGACACCAAAGTGTCAAAATTGTTATGAAAATGGAAATTGATAAAATGGGTGTTGCTAAAAATGAGTGAAAAAGGCAAGAATGGAAAAGGAAATGATAAAATGGGTGTTGGTACCTGGAGGTCGGCGGCGATAGATTTTGGTGTGAATTTTTGGAAGAGAGTGTGTGTATGTGTGTATGGTTGCCAATTTTTAGAAGAGATTGTGTGTTTGTGTTTGTGTTTGCGTGTGCGATTACAATTGGGAAAGTTGAAATATTTTGTTGGTTCGGGTCGGGTCGGGTTAATTGTATTTAATTATTTTTCTAATTAACAGAAAATCCACCACATGTTGTCGATTTTCTGGAAATATATTTGATAAATTAAAGTTTAATAAACTACAATTAATAAATTAAAATTAATTTTTAACAAATTAATTTTTTAATAAATTCTATAATATTTATAAAAAATTAATTTTGCAAATTATGATAAATTTTCAGTTAATTAGATTTTAATTACGATATTATATATATATATATATATAAATATACCTCATAATACAACGTGTTAATCAGATAAATTATCGATTACTTGTCTTACGTTGTTACAACTTCAACAATACGTGTATCTACATTTACACTAAATAGTATAACTATTTCCTCAATAGTATGATATCAATGTATTATTCAAAATATTTTGATATATAGATTCAGTTGTCGAGCTTTCAATTATTGCATACGTCACTACACGAGATATACGTATATATACATATATTCAATTGTGTATCAACTTTCCAATGCGTACTATAAACATCACATAAATGATTTTACTACCCCATAATAATATACAACGTATTTCACATATACTCAGATAAAAAAAAATTAAGCGAAAAAACTCAAATTCACCGCCAAAATTTGGCGGTAGTTCAAAATTCGAAATTCAAAGCAATGGTAAGTATATGTCAGTTTCAGGATTCAATTTTCTGTCTCCTTCCCCTACTTCCTTCCTCCCCCCATTTATACCTCGTAATACTTGTCTTACGTTATTACAACTTCAACAACATAGCGTGTCTACATTGACACAAAATAGTATATCTATTTCCTCAATAGTATGATATCAACGTATCATTCAAAATATTTTGAAATATAGATTCAGTTATCTAGCTTTCGATTACTGCATACGTCACTACACGAGATATACGTATATATATACATATATTCAATTGTCTATCAGCTTTCAAATACGTACTATAAACATCACATACTCGATTTTACTATCCCATAACAATATACAACGTATTTCACATATATTGATTAGATGAATTATTGGTTAGTTTATCTTATGTCATTAATATACCTTCACTATGTAATATGTATATACTATATATATATATACCTATACATACGTACATATATACACACTATTGACTATATCAAGTTCTAAATACGTACTATATATGTCACATATGTACACGAGTATATTATCCAATAATATAATGCGGCGTATAACATATACATACTCTGATGAGTGATCGATTAATTTGATTAGCTTACATTAATATAACTTCAATGTCTAGTATATATTATTACTTCTTTTGTTTTAAATCAAGGTATTTAATATGTTTGGATAGATTCTACTAGGTTTTGACTACATCTCGTTCATCAATCGATCACTACATCATGTATATATATATATATATATATGAACTCTTGAATACGTACTATATACATCACATCCACAAGTATATTACCTTGAAATAGAACACGTTCATTATATTCTGATGAATTATCGATTATATATTACATTATTATGACTGCAATAGTAGCATAATATCATTATCCGAACGGTATGATATATATATATACACATATTCAGTATACAAAAATCATGCATGTTTAACGTCATTTAACGTATATACAAAGGAAAATATTTATTTTATATATTGAAACATAACTAAAAAATAAAGATTATGTTTAGCGTAATTTGTTTCACAAAATCTAAGATTGATTGATTTTTATTATTATTATATTGGTTATTGACTACGTGTGATTTCAAAAAATAATATATTAGATTATATACATAATTATTTTTTAATGAAACCGACCATAAGTGGTCGGTTTCCTAAAAATTATTTACTTTTTTATTTTTTAATTCTAAAACGACCACTTTTTTTTTAATTAAAAACCGACCACAAGTGGTCGGTTTTTTAAAATTATTTTCTTTTTATTTTAATTAAAAACCGAGCACAAGTGGTCGGTTTTTTAAAATTATTTTTTTATTATTTTAATTAAAAACCTAGCACAAGTGATCGATTTTTTAAAATTATTTTCTTTTTTTATTTTAATTAAAAACCGACCACTTTTTAAAAATTATTTTTTTTTATTTTAATTAAAAATAGACCACAAGTGGTCGGTTTTTTAAAATTATTTTTTTAGTTTTAATTAAAAACCGACCACAATTATTTAATAGACCACAAGTGGTCGGTTTTTAAAAATTATTTTTTTAGTTTTAATTAAAAACCGACCACAATTATTTTCTTTTTATTTTAATCAAAAATCGACCACAAGTGGTCAGTTTACTAAATATATATATTTATACATACATATATATATGTATTTTAAAACCAACCACTTAGTTCATTATGTTTAAGGGATTCATATATAGTTCATAACTCAATATATTATTTTTCGATTGAACTATAATACCTCAATTGAATATTTAAAAAATAGAAAAATAACAAAATACCTCAATTAAATCGTAATAATATTTTGATTTTGAAGCACAAAATGATAAGTAGGACGAACGATTACTAATCAACAAAATTTGTATTGGGTGGGGGGACCAGTGAAGAACCAATTTTCGAATTTTGTAGGATTTTCAAGCTGAATCGGGCGGACCAGTGGGGAATTGATTTTTGGATTTTGCAGGATTTTCAAGCTGATCTCGAATGAAAAAGGTAAAGGGTTCGAGAAAGGAAGAGTTTTTATATTCAATATATAACTCACTTTTTTGTGAGTTATGTATAAATAAAAAGGATAACTTATAAAAATAGTGAGTTATACACTTTTATAGAATTTCCGTTGAAAAAAGGCATAACTCTTTTTTTTTTTATGAGTTAAGCCTATTTTGATACTAATTCATATACATAGCACATTTTGATATATATATATATATATATATTTTTTTTTTTAAGTAGGCGGCCTATTTTGGTCACCCACTCCAAATTGGCCATGACTTGAAACTAAACTCTTTGATGTGGTAACACCAATGCCAACAACATTATCAACACTAAAAATTGGAAAAGAAAAAATCATTAGGAACTTGCACCCGTTTAGCAAAAAATAACTTAATTTAGCAATATTGCATAGCTTAGTGGTTCATCTAATTAAAACTTCTTTTTTTTTTCGACCTATCTTTTGATGGAACACCTCTGTCTTGTCGTGTCTTTAATTTGCTTGTCATGGTGACGGCATTTGTTGATAAAGCCTACTTTGTGAATTAACCCATGTGTTAATCATCTTCTTCATTCTTTGCAAATTAGATTGTAAAGTGATTCACGTCTTTAATTTCTTTTTCTTGACAAATTCAATGAATCTAATCTTTTTAGTAGTGACTAAAATTAAAGTTGACTCATTGCTGTCTTTGAGATAAAGATTTATTTCCTTTTCATTTATTTAGAGCCTAGAGGTAAGGACATTTGTGCATGTGTGGATTTCCTAATAAAATGTTAATTTTATTTTTAGCTTTTTTGGTGATGGCGAGATTTAAATGTAGGATTTTTGTCTGTTTTGATCCATGTTGAACTTTATGATCATTTTATATAAAAGTTTAAACTTAAAGGAAAATTTTATTTTAAATTACTCAATTATATTATCACTCAATAATATATTGAAGAAAGTATTTGAGATTCTAGCACGTCATTTATGCTTTCACAGTGGGTAAAATTAAAATTGTCCATGAATTGAATATCAGGAAATACGCTGACCTTTTAAGTAAAATTAAAGAAGACATGAAACACGTTTTAATATTAATAGTTTATCATTAATCCGTATTTGGAACGTTAATATTATTTATTTTCTGTTGTTAAGTGCTAAATACTTATGATTAACGAGATGACAAGTGCTTAAATTTGGTCAAATTGAGTGGACAATTTCATGATTTGGCCAAACAATGTCAAGGAGGAATTCTCAACGCAACTTTCCAAAAATATATTGGTGGAAGACAAATTATGCTCCCCAACTAAAGCAAAAAATCGTGATTAGCCACCATATCGTAGCTCTTAGCTTAGTTAAATCATTACTCATTCCAATTAAGTACAATATGTAACAATTATATATATATATATATATATATATATATATATATATATAATTGTTACATATTGTACTTAATTGGAATGAGTAATGATTTAACTAAGCTAAGAGCTACGATATGGTGGCTAATCACGATTTTTTGCTTTAGTTGGGGAGCATAATTTGTCTTCCACCAATATATTTTTGGAAAGTTGCGTTGAGAATTCCTCCTTGACATTGTTTGGCCAAATCATGAAATTGTCCACTCAATTTGACCAAATTTAAGCACTTGTCATCTCGTTAATCATAAGTATTTAGCACTTAACAACAGAAAATAAATAATATTAACGTTCCAAATACGGATTAATGATAAACTATTAATATTAAAACGTGTTTCATGTCTTCTTTAATTTTACTTAAAAGGTCAGCGTATTTCCTGATATTCAATTCATGGACAATTTTAATTTTACCCACTGTGAAAGCATAAATGACGTGCTAGAATCTCAAATACTTTCTTCAATATATTATTGAGTGATAATATAATTGAGTAATTTAAAATAAAATTTTCCTTTAAGTTTAAACTTTTATATAAAATGATCATAAAGTTCAACATGGATCAAAACAGACAAAAATCCTACATTTAAATCTCGCCATCACCAAAAAAGCTAAAAATAAAATTAACATTTTATTAGGAAATCCACACATGCACAAATGTCCTTACCTCTAGGCTCTAAATAAATGAAAAGGAAATAAATCTTTATCTCAAAGACAGCAATGAGTCAACTTTAATTTTAGTCACTACTAAAAAGATTAGATTCATTGAATTTGTCAAGAAAAAGAAATTAAAGACGTGAATCACTTTACAATCTAATTTGCAAAGAATGAAGAAGATGATTAACACATGGGTTAATTCACAAAGTAGGCTTTATCAACAAATGCCGTCACCATGACAAGCAAATTAAAGACACGACAAGACAGAGGTGTTCCATCAAAAGATAGGTCGAAAAAAAAAAGAAGTTTTAATTAGATGAACCACTAAGCTATGCAATATTGCTAAATTAAGTTATTTTTTGCTAAACGGGTGCAAGTTCCTAATGATTTTTTCTTTTCCAATTTTTAGTGTTGATAATGTTGTTGGCATTGGTGTTACCACATCAAAGAGTTTAGTTTCAAGTCATGGCCAATTTGGAGTGGGTGACCAAAATAGGCCGCCTACTTAAAAAAAAAAATATATATATATATATATATATCAAAATGTGCTATGTATATGAATTAGTATCAAAATAGGCTTAACTCATAAAAAAAAAAAGAGTTATGCCTTTTTTCAACGGAAATTCTATAAAAGTGTATAACTCACTATTTTTATAAGTTATCCTTTTTATTTATACATAACTCACAAAAAAGTGAGTTATATATTGAATATAAAAACTCTTCCTTTCTCGAACCCTTTACCTTTTTCATTCGAGATCAGCTTGAAAATCCTGCAAAATCCAAAAATCAATTCCCCACTGGTCCGCCCGATTCAGCTTGAAAATCCTACAAAATTCGAAAATTGGTTCTTCACTGGTCCCCCCACCCAATACAAATTTTGTTGATTAGTAATCGTTCGTCCTACTTATCATTTTGTGCTTCAAAATCAAAATATTATTACGATTTAATTGAGGTATTTTGTTATTTTTCTATTTTTTAAATATTCAATTGAGGTATTATAGTTCAATCGAAAAATAATATATTGAGTTATGAACTATATATGAATCCCTTAAACATAATGAACTAAGTGGTTGGTTTTAAAATACATATATATATGTATGTATAAATATATATATTTAGTAAACTGACCACTTGTGGTCGATTTTTGATTAAAATAAAAAGAAAATAATTGTGGTCGGTTTTTAATTAAAACTAAAAAAATAATTTTTAAAAACCGACCACTTGTGGTCTATTAAATAATTGTGGTCGGTTTTTAATTAAAACTAAAAAAATAATTTTAAAAAACCGACCACTTGTGGTCTATTTTTAATTAAAATAAAAAAAAATAATTTTTAAAAAGTGGTCGGTTTTTAATTAAAATAAAAAAAGAAAATAATTTTAAAAAATCGATCACTTGTGCTAGGTTTTTAATTAAAATAATAAAAAAATAATTTTAAAAAACCGACCACTTGTGCTCGGTTTTTAATTAAAATAAAAAGAAAATAATTTTAAAAAACCGACCACTTGTGGTCGGTTTTTAATTAAAAAAAAAGTGGTCGTTTTAGAATTAAAAAATAAAAAAGTAAATAATTTTTAGGAAACCGACCACTTATGGTCGGTTTCATTAAAAAATAATTATGTATATAATCTAATATATTATTTTTTGAAATCACACGTAGTCAATAACCAATATAATAATAATAAAAATCAATCAATCTTAGATTTTGTGAAACAAATTACGCTAAACATAATCTTTATTTTTTAGTTATGTTTCAATATATAAAATAAATATTTTCCTTTGTATATACGTTAAATGACGTTAAACATGCATGATTTTTGTATACTGAATATGTGTATATATATATATCATACCGTTCGGATAATGATATTATGCTACTATTGCAGTCATAATAATGTAATATATAATCGATAATTCATCAGAATATAATGAACGTGTTCTATTTCAAGGTAATATACTTGTGGATGTGATGTATATAGTACGTATTCAAGAGTTCATATATATATATATATATATACATGATGTAGTGATCGATTGATGAACGAGATGTAGTCAAAACCTAGTAGAATCTATCCAAACATATTAAATACCTTGATTTAAAACAAAAGAAGTAATAATATATACTAGACATTGAAGTTATATTAATGTAAGCTAATCAAATTAATCGATCACTCATCAGAGTATGTATATGTTATACGCCGCATTATATTATTGGATAATATACTCGTGTACATATGTGACATATATAGTACGTATTTAGAACTTGATATAGTCAATAGTGTGTATATATGTACGTATGTATAGGTATATATATATATAGTATATACATATTACATAGTGAAGGTATATTAATGACATAAGATAAACTAACCAATAATTCATCTAATCAATATATGTGAAATACGTTGTATATTGTTATGGGATAGTAAAATCGAGTATGTGATGTTTATAGTACGTATTTGAAAGCTGATAGACAATTGAATATATGTATATATATACGTATATCTCGTGTAGTGACGTATGCAGTAATCGAAAGCTAGATAACTGAATCTATATTTCAAAATATTTTGAATGATACGTTGATATCATACTATTGAGGAAATAGATATACTATTTTGTGTCAATGTAGACACGCTATGTTGTTGAAGTTGTAATAACGTAAGACAAGTATTACGAGGTATAAATGGGGGGAGGAAGGAAGTAGGGGAAGGAGACAGAAAATTGAATCCTGAAACTGACATATACTTACCATTGCTTTGAATTTCGAATTTTGAACTACCGCCAAATTTTGGCGGTGAATTTGAGTTTTTTCGCTTAATTTTTTTTTATCTGAGTATATGTGAAATACGTTGTATATTATTATGGGGTAGTAAAATCATTTATGTGATGTTTATAGTACGCATTGGAAAGTTGATACACAATTGAATATATGTATATATACGTATATCTCGTGTAGTGACGTATGCAATAATTGAAAGCTCGACAACTGAATCTATATATCAAAATATTTTGAATAATACATTGATATCATACTATTGAGGAAATAGTTATACTATTTAGTGTAAATGTAGATACACGTATTGTTGAAGTTGTAACAACGTAAGACAAGTAATCGATAATTTATCTGATTAACACGTTGTATTATGAGGTATATTTATATATATATATATATATAATATCGTAATTAAAATCTAATTAACTGAAAATTTATCATAATTTGCAAAATTAATTTTTTATAAATATTATAGAATTTATTAAAAAATTAATTTGTTAAAAATTAATTTTAATTTATTAATTGTAGTTTATTAAACTTTAATTTATCAAATATATTTCCAGAAAATCGACAACATGTGGTGGATTTTCTGTTAATTAGAAAAATAATTAAATACAATTAACCCGACCCGACCCGAACCAACAAAATATTTCAACTTTCCCAATTGTAATCGCACACGCAAACACAAACACAAACACACAATCTCTTCTAAAAATTGGCAACCATACACACATACACACACTCTCTTCCAAAAATTCACACCAAAATCTATCGCCGCCGACCTCCAGGTACCAACACCCATTTTATCATTTCCTTTTCCATTCTTGCCTTTTTCACTCATTTTTAGCAACACCCATTTTATCAATTTCCATTTTCATAACAATTTTGACACTTTGGTGTCTTTGTCAATGTTAATGGCCTAGAATTTTCATTCCACTTTATGAGTACACTCTCATCAACAAGAATGTCAACATTCCATGTCTATTTTCCTTGTTCTTGCCAGTAAATTAAGATTTACATTTTTTGATACTCCATTATAGTTTTAGTATTTTGGTGATTTTTTTATGGTGATATTTAGCCGAAACATGTTTGTAAGAACTTGACATGTGGTTGGGAATGTGGAAATTGATTGTAGCTAATGGTCAAGATTTTTCTTATTTTGTCTAATGGTTAAGATTTTTTTCTTCTAGTTGCCTAATGGGTTGCTTGAAATTTGATGTTATTATTTGATAGAATCCGAATTCGGAAAAAGGATTGCTTTGCTATTTTTTCGGTGACCGCTTATCTCTTTCTCTTTAATTTAGGCCAAGCAAAGGTAAGTTAATTTCTCTATATTTTCTTATAATGAAGTCTTTAAATGTAGTTTAGTTTGAGATTGTTCGTTGTAGAAGGCTTTGAAAGCCATAGAAATTTTGTGATGATTATATGGTGTGAGAGAGAGATGGGATGCCTCTACTTATTTTCTTTGTTACACTTGTTCAATTGTTTGACTTATTATACTATAAATGAATATGTTACTTGAAAGTGAATAAGTGTAGTTACTTTAAGGTGAACTTTTATTTTGAATTTTGTTGAAGCGTATGTACTTGAAATGTGAACTTTTTATTGTGAATTTTGCTATGCTTGATAATTTGGAAGGTGACTTAGTAGGTGAAAGGTGAATTTTTGTTTTGAATGTGGTTTAGTTTGCTGACTTATTCACTTGAAATTGATTAAGTGTAGCTACTTGAAAGGTAAATTTTTATTTTGAATGTGGTTTAGTGTGGTGACTTAGTGAGTTGAAATGTGAATTTTTGTTTTGAATGTTCTTTAGTTTGGTATTATGTGAGGTGACTTAGTTAGTTGAAATGTGAATTTTTGTTTCGAATGTGGTTTAGTTTGATAACATGTGAGGTAACTTAGTCATTTGAAATTGATTAAGTGTAGGTACTTGAAAAGTGAATTTTTATTTTGAATGTGATTTAATTTGGTGACTTGGGTGGTGATTTAGTCACTTGAAATTGATTATGTGTAGGTACTTGAAATGTGAATTTATTATTTTGAAGGTAGTTTAGTTTGTTGTTTTAGGAGGTGACTTAGTGACTTGAAAATGTTGAAGTTTAGATACTTGAAATGTGAAGTTTTATTTTGAATGTGGTTTAGTTTAGTAACATGTGAGGTGACTTAGTGACTTGATATTGATTAAGTTTAGGTACTTTAAAGGTGAATTTTTGTATTGAAATGTAATTTGGTTTGGTGACTTGGTAGGTGACTTAGTGACTTGAAATTGATTAAGTGTAGGTACTTAAAAGGTGAATTTTCTATTGAATGTACTTTGGTTTGGTGACTAAGTGACTTGAAATTTACTAAGTGTAGGTACTTTAAAGGTGTATTTTTTTATTGAATGTACTTTGGTTTGGTGACTTGGGAGGTGACTTAGTGACTTGAAATTTTCTAAGTGTAGGTACTTTAAAGGTGAACTTTTGTTTTGAATGTAGTTAATTTTGGTCACTTGGTAGGTGACTTAGTCACTTGAAATTGATAAAGTGTAGGTACTTTAAAGATTAATTTTTGTTTTGAATGTGGTTTAGTTTGATGACTTGGGTGATGACTGTCACACCCCTTTTTTGCTCGAGGGAATCAGAGTTTAAGGGTTTTTCCAATTAAAGTAACGATTTTGTATAGGGATTAATTTATTACAGAGTCGCCATTTAGAATTGTTGAGTTATGGTGTTTCAAATCACCTTTTTGAATCCTTAGTCAAAAGGAAATGACTCTTTATTAGTCTGCGAAAACAGAAGACCGGGTAAGGAATTCTGTTGACCGAAGGAAAGGTGTGAGGTACCCCTCGAGCCCCGTGGTTCAAGCACGGTCTCTTTATTGACTAATCTTGACTTAAACTATTTTGGATAAATTGTGTTAAGGCCTAAATTCGCTCATTATATCCAAAATATCTATCTGCATATCTTATATTAAATAAATCGATAAAAGTTAATTTGGTTTTTAAAAGAAATTGCCAAGGTGCATTGTTGCATCCTTGAATTTTTAAAACGCCTTAGAAAGATGCGTACGCCGCATTCTTTATTGAGATGAAATATTTTAAAACGTTCCTAAAGTTTGCCTAACGTTAAAACACTGATTTGTCTTTTATAAACTCGTAACAATTTATCTGTTTGAAATACTATTTAATTTAAACAATAAAATTGAGTAAAATTTAGTTAAAAGGATAAACAATTTAATAAATAATTAATAAATTTTATTAATGATAATTAATGATAATAATAAATGATAATAAAAAAATAATAAAAATATACGTTGATACCTAATTTTAAAAATTATTTCCTGAATTTATTCTATTTTTAGTTAATGCAAACCCAATCATATATTATAAGTCCAATCATTATTATATAATCCAATGAGTAGTTAATTGAGAACAAAAACAAAATCAGAACTCTCTTTCATGTCAAAAACCCATCTGCTATTTTCTTATTTTTATTTATTTATCTTTTTTTAAACCAAGTACTAATTTCATCATAACTTTTTTTATCATACAAAAAAACAACAACCTAAGAATAAGGTTAAAGTTCAGATCTCTTATTAAGATGAGAGAATAAAGACATCTTCATGGCTATAAACACTATTTGCATGACATAAAGTCATTAACCATTTGGATTAGGGTTTGGTCCCTTTATTATATGTTTTCTCATCAATTCATGACTTATATATATATAAAAAAAATACAGTACCAAAGAGCATTTTCTACTAAATATCATTTACTGCTTAACTTGGAAAAAAAAATGTTGTAGTCTAGTGGTGAAAATTTGACTAAGATTTTACATTTTTGATGGGACAAAAATAAGACAACCACGCCATACAATTGAAAATTTGTAACAAAACTAATCAAACTTACACTTTTCTTTGACTTAATATGGTAAATAAATGACATTACATGCTAAATTATATAATCATAAAAATAACTTTGATCATGATTTGATTCACAACAAAATTTACACAAATAAATACAAAGAATTTGAATTAGAACCTGTGTGATAATTTGATTGAAGATGAAGATTAAAATATCGTCATCAGAAACTTCAAAACAGAACTCCAAAACTCGAACTGATGATTTTCTCTCTCTGTTTTTCCTTCTCTCTCTTTTTTTGTTCTGTCAGTGTTTGATCTCTGGATATCTGATAGTGTGATATAGTGCCTATAGGAATGTACGTTCTGAGAGTGGGGAGAGTCCTTAAGTACAGGGATTTTGGGGGGAACGGTTAGTGTCAAATAAGGATAGGATTTTATTTTTTAAAAAAATTTGAATCTTTTTTCTTTTCAATATATAATACAATTAATAATAACAAATAAAAATAATACATAGATAAACATAATAATAACAATAATAATAGTAAAAATAATATAATAATAACTAACTAATTTTATATTTAAGAAAATACAATAAAAGTTTATAAATAGCCGAAAATAAATATAATTAAGATAGTACTAAAAATACTAGCTTATTTATTTTAAAAATTAAAAAGAAAAATATGCTTGAATTTTTGTATTTTTTTTTTTAAAAATTGGAATAAAAATAAAAATAAAATATCCTAAAATTAACTTCATTTAGTTATTTATTTTTTAACTAAAACTTTACTGAAAATAAAATAATAATTAAAATAATATCGAATCAAATATAAATATTTAATATCAAAAAATATATATATTACACTCGGAGAGAGTTAAAAATCACGTGTCTACATTTTGCTCCTCTTTGTTTGAAATCTCGAAGAGTTTTCATACAAAGAAGTAGACAAAGATGTGATTTTTGATCCTCCGATTATTCAAAAAGAATATAAAAAGAAAAAGGAGATGTGACCTAGTCCTGGTTTTGGACCGCCTATATATCCCGGGTTATAAGGAAATCAGGTCACGTGTAGTTCAAAGGTAAGGTAAAATGGTGAGAGAACAAGTTAGAGATCGAGTGAGGTTTCATCAAGTTTTTGGTTGACGACTTCTGCCTTTTACATTCAAATGACTAACCAAAAATGAAAAATACAAATGAAAATTGTAATCTCTAGAATCTTGATTCTACTCTTCGCCACTTGATTTTAAAAATTCACCCTATTCTTCAGGCGGGCTCCTGACTTGTTATTTCTTCACCTTGTTCTTCAGGCGGCCTCCAATGCCGCTTGAATTATCAAAACAAGGAAGTACGTCTTAATGCCACTTGAATTACCAAACCAAGGAAGTACGTATCTTTACCAGTGTTGCTTGAATTACCAAAACAAGGAAGTGCCTTTCCTTATTGATGCCGCTTGAATTACCTAAATCAGAAAGTGCATCTCCTTACAAATGTCTCTTTAATTACCCAAATAAGGATGTGCGTCTCCTTACAAATGTTTCTTGAATTATCCAATCATGGAAGTGCGTCTCCTTACAAATGCCGCTTGAATCACCCAAATCAAGAAGTGTGTCTCCTTACAAATGTCGCTTGAATTTACCAAACAAGGAAATGTGTCTCCTAACAAATGTCTCTTTAATTACCTAAACAAGGACGTGCATCTCCTTACCAATGTCGCTTGAATTACCCAAATCAGGAAGTGCATCTCCTTACAAATGCTGCTTGAATGACCCAAATCAGGAAGTGTGTCTCCTTACAAAAGTTGCTTAAATTGTCCAAACAAGGAAGTGCGTCTCCTTACAAATGTCGTTTGAATTACCAAACAAGGAAATGCGTCTCCTAACAAATGTCTCTTTACTTACCAAACAAGGTAGTGCATCTCCTTACCAATGTCGCTTGAATTACCCAAATCAGGAAGTACGTCTCCTTACAAATGCCGCTTGAATTACCCAAATCAGGAAGTGTGTCTCCTTACAAATGTTGCTTGAATTGTCCAAACAAGAAAGTGCGTCTCCTTATAAATGTTGCTTGAATTACCAAACAAGGAAATGCATCTCCCCACAAATGTTACTTAATTACCAAATAAGGAAGTGCATCTTCTTAAAAATGTTGCTTGAATTACCAAACAAGAAAGTGTGTCTCCTTACAAATGTTGCTTGAATTGTCCATACAAGGAAGTGTGTCTCCTTACAAATGTCGCTTGAATTGTCCAAACAAGGAAGTGAGTCTCCTTACAAATGTCGCTTGAATTGTCCAAACAAGGAAGTGAGTCTCCTTATAAATGTCACTTGAATTACCAAACAAGGAAGTGCGTCTGCTTACGAATGTTGCTTGTACCAAACAAGGAAGTGCATCTCCTTACAAATGTCGCTTGAATTACCAATCAAGGAACTGTGTCTCCTTACAAATTTCTCTTTGAGAAATTATGGCCTTTGATGTTTAGGCTTTGAAATCATTGATTTGAAGGTAACATGTATTCCTGAATAATGAACTAACTACAAGAAACATGATCGATGTCACCTAAAACTCGAATAGAAATTTACTTCAACACTCAATTTACAACTCTTTCTTTTCTTCAGGCGATCTCCAGGCTTTTTCTTTTCTGTTTTTTCAAATTATGTTCCTGAACTCAAAATAAAAAATGAAACAGAAAAATAACATCCCATTCTTCAGGAGGTCCTGATTATAAAAAATAAATTCCCATTCTTCAGGAGGGTCCTGTCGTATTCTTCAGGAGGGTCCTAAGCAGAAAGTAAAATTCAATAAAAATGAACAAAATTTTTTGCCCCATTTGTACTAGAAAATTTTGTGAGCATCATCAGATTACAGTTTTTGAAAAGTATAGAAAGAGTGTGAATCAAAGCCCTGCTAAAGAAATATGTCTCGCCATAGTAAAACTGCTAAGATTTAAATTGAAGGACTCGACTAGAAAGTGGGTCTTCTAGGAGTGAATGTTCAGGTTAGAAAGTGCTTCATCTAACAAATGAAAACTGACTTATTCAGACTAGGAAGTGCGTCTCCTAGGGGTTAAATAACTCAACTAGAAAGTACGTCTTCTAGGAGTAATGGATGATGAGTTTTTACCATGATTGTGATTACTAAACATGTGTAGTAATATCGCCTCTTGCATTTGCAAAAATGAGGAATTGCATCTTTTAATATTTAGGCTTTGAAATTCTTGATTTGAAAAGTAATATGTTTCCTGTTTCATCAAAGAAAACTTGTGAGTTCTAAAACATGGTGGTAGGTTTGTGGCTTTAGCTTTCGTGGCAATCACTCTTGCCCTCGTCATATTTAACCTTGCTCCCAACCATTAGCATCCATCACCAACTTGATGCATCATTAACCCAAACTTATATTATCAAAAGTGACTTTGAAACAAACATAGTATTTCTACTTTGCCATGCTTCTCAAATAAACCTTTGAACCCTGGTATTTTCATGAGTTCCCAGACTCTTCTATTGACAAAACTTTCTGCATGCCTTATTTCGATTAACAATCATGTCTCTTTCATGTGTTGGCTTTTTAGCTTGTTTTGTGCAATTGAAGAAGTTGGTAGTAAGTTTTGAGATCATTTCTCACTTATTTTGAAATGGACTTGACTCAAGGACACGAGAAAAATGATAATAATTTAAAAAAAAATCAAAAATAGAAAAAGAAAAAGAAAAAGGAAAAACAATAGGCATTTTTTTTTGAAACGACAAAATAAAAACTTATTTGGGTGTGGTAACCGATTCCAATAATCATGACATGCATTTTGAATTAAACAACTTGATCTATCCACATTAATCATTACAACTCTTGTCCACTTATTGAGTTTGAAATGAAATCAATCTTGAATATGTTCCCTCTAGATCACAATCCTGCTTCGGCTAATGGCACCTCAATGGGTTTTTGCCAACGCCTATCTCATTTTCCTTTTTTTCTCAGTTTATTGTCGCCTCATGGTGCCCAAAAGGGTTTTCACCAATCAGACACTCTCATTTTTACTCATTCATTTTTCATAATCTTTTTGAAAATAATGTCCATTCACAAAACATCATGCACCCATAACATGTTTAGCCTTGACATTCTCAAAGATCGATCTGAAGGTCTTTCTTTGGTTGTAACTTGTCTTTTGGAAAGTGTTAGAAAGAAAGGTCGGCATGAGGATAAAAAATTTACATAATATTAGGTGAAACATACAACTTTTGGAATCGACTTTTTAAGGAAATAAACTTTGCCCCAGTTTTATTTCATTTTGGGTAATTTGAATTTTCTTTTTGTTAGACCGAACCCCAGAGTAGGGCTGCCTACGTATCTTGTCACAACAAGAATCAGGTCAAATGTAGTTTAGGCATCTTGTTCTTTTGCTTGATTTTTTTTCGTTGGACTTTTTTTTCACTTTTTTTTAAACTTTTTTGATTCTAGTCTTTTGCTCGACACTTTTCTTTCTGCTGACTCTATCTTGATTCCAGAAGAGGGGGTACGGAAGAAAATAACACTAGAGCTTAAAAGGGGTAATAAATTATGACACAACATTTAGGTAGCAGAATGAAATGCCTTTGTCATATCAATCCTTAAAAACACAAGTACATAACATGCAATCTAGGAGTGGAACATGAAGATCATATGCATCTTTTTCAACATTGATCTTGACTAAGCTCGTGCACATGCGTCACTTCTTTTAAGCTTGTGAAACATGCAGGTCCACTTATATTGTACTTTTCTCTCAATGAATGATTCATGTCTTTTTTTATCTAACCCTTTTACTTTTCTTGATAGTGGATACTATATATCCTTTGATCGCTCCCATTTAAAGTGCTTGAGATTGACATTCTCATTGATGACCAGGTCATTTTTGATTCACAAAGAGATTGCTTTATCCATTCAAGTGAGGATTTAACTCGGTCAGCAAACATCTCAACACTTTACTTATTTCCCTACATGTTTTTTTTCAAGTCTATCCTCTTGGTCAAGTGTTTCAGGATTAGATTAGATTTTAAGATCAGGTGAAAATTCAGCATGCATATCAAAACACTAGAATTCACATAAAAGAACTATGTAAAGAAAGGAAAGACGAACAAATAATATACATATTAAAATAAAGTAAAATAAAACAAAACAAATAAATAAAATGGACACTACATTTTGTTAAAAGAAAAGATGACCGAATTTCAACATAAATGACATATACAAAAGAAAAGATAGACTCCGAACTACAATCTTGAAATAGTTTGGATAACAGAAAGAAAAACAAAATAAACTTTGACAAATCCTTTCTATGAAGGGAAGGAGTGACTTCTTAATTGTTGATCTTGATATCTTCTCCAGTTTGCACATCGGTATGACTAGATCTTTTACTACTGTCAATGTCCTGCACCATAATCAATTTATCTTGAATCATTCTTTCTATTTCTCTTTTCAAAGCACGAAAATCTTCTGTACTATGATCCTGAACATCAGAATGATATACACATCATACATTAGGATAAAAGTTCCTTGAATGTGGGTCAGGGGTGTACCCAAGAAGAGGAGTGATCATGTCTTTTTATCTCAATTTCTGAAATAAGCTAGTATTTGATTCTCCAATTGGTGTAAAATTATCCCTTAGATTCTGTTTTTTTTTCATTGTTTGGCTTGGTGCGAAAATCAAATATAGAGGGGCTTGGGTATGTTGGTGGAGTTGGAAGATGATTCTGAGGGGTTGGTGCACGCCATTGCGGGTAAGGAGTCTGAACATATGGTTGTGCATTATAGATAGAATACTGAGGAGATGGAATGGAATATAATGGATTTTATGGTGGAACATAGTGTCGTAGATGGTTATATGGATCTTGGAAATAAATTTGGCACTGATATTGTGCGTAAGGGTAATGTACACCTCTCCAATTTTGTCGTGGACCTGGTAAAACAGTTGTTACATCCTCTTTTCTTTTGTTTCCACCAAAGCTTCCTGAACCACTTTGAATTGCTTGTGTTATTGCTTTTAAAGCGACTTGGTTGATTTTAACCAAGTATTGATTTCATCATAAATTTATTTTATCATACGAAAAAAAAAGCAACCTAAGAATAAGGTTAAAGTTCAGATCTCTTATTAAGATGAGAGAATAAAGTCATCTTCATGGGTATAAACACTATTTGAGTGACATAAAGTCATTAACCATTTGGATTGGGGTTTGGTCCCTTTATTATATTTTTTCTCATCAATTCATGACATATAAAAAAAATACAGTAACAACGAGCATTTTCTACTAAATATCATTTACTGCTTAACTTGGAAAGAAAGATGTTGTAGTCTAGTGGTGAAAATTTGACTTAGATTTTACATTTTTGATGGGACAAAAATAAGACAATCACACCATAACAATTGAAAATTTGTAACAAAACTAATCAAACTTACACTTTTCTTTGACTTAATATGGTAAATAAATGACATTACATGCTAAATTATATAACCATAAAAATAACTTTGATCATGATTTGATTCACAACAAAATTTACATAAATAAATACAAAGAATCTGAATTAGAACCTGTGTGATAAGTTAATTGAAGATGAAGATTAAAATATCATCACCAGAAACTTCAAAACGGAACTCCAAAACTCGATTCAGAACTCTTTTCTTCTCTTCCCTTCTGTATTTCTACTGATGGTTTTCTCTCTCTATTTTTCCTTCCTTCTTTTTTTTTTCTGTCAGTGTTTGATCTCTGAATATCTGATAGAGTGATACAGTGTCTATAGGAATGTACGTTCTGGGGGTGGGGAGAGTCCTTAAGTATAGGGATTTTGGGGGGAACGGTTAGTGTTAGATAAGGATAGGATTTTTTATTTTTTTTTTTAAATTTGAATCTTTTTTATTTTCAATATATTATATAATTAATAATAACAAATAAAAATAATAAATATATAAAAAAATAATAACAATAATAATAAAAATAATAATATAATAATAACTAACTAATTTTTATATTTAGGAAAATACAATAAAAGTTTATAAATAGCCGAAAATAAATATAATTAAGATAGTACTAAAAATACTAGCTTATTTATTTAAAAATTAAAAAGAAAAATATTTTTGAATTTTTGTATTATTATTTTTTCTAAAATTGGAATAAAAATAAAAAATAAAATATCCTAAAATTAACTTCATTTAGTTATTTATTTTTTAACTAAAACTTTACTAAAAATAAAATAATAATTAAAATAATATCAAATCAAATATAAATATTTAGTATCAAAATATATATATATTACACTCGGGGAGGGTCAAAAATCATGTGTCTACAATGACTTAGTGAGTTGAAAATGTTGAAGTTTAGATACTTGAAATGTGAATTTTTGTTTTGAATATGGTTTAGTTTGTTGTTTAAGGAGGTGACTTAGTTACTTGAAATTGATTATGATGTAGGTACTTTAAAGGTGAATTTTTTTTTGAATGTAGTTAAGTTTGGTGACTTGGTAGGTGACTTAGTGACTTGAAATTGATTAAGTATAGGTACTTGAAAGGTGTATGTTTGTATTGAATGTACTTTTGTTTGGTGACTTGGGAGGTGACTTAGTGACTTGAAATTTACTAAGTGTAGGTACTTTAAAGGTATATTTTTGTATTGAATGTACTTTGGTTTCGTGATTTGGGAGGTGATTTAGTGACTTGAAATTTACTAAGTGTAAGTACTTGAAAGGTGTATTTTTTTTTTTGAATGTAGTTAAGTTTGGTGTCTTGGTAGGTGACTTAGTCACTTGAAATTGATAAAGTGTAGGTACTTTAAAGGTGAATTTTTTTTTGAATGTGGTTTAGTTTGGTGACTTGGGTGATGACTTAGTGAGTTGAAAATGTTGAAGTTTACGTATATAAAATGCGAATTTTTTTTTGAATGTGGTTTAGTTTGTTGTTTTAGGAGGTGACTTACTCACTTGAAATTGATTATGATGTTGGTACTTTTTCATTTTGAATTTAGGTACTTGAAATGTGAACTTTTTTTGACTTGATCTAATTAGTTGAATCTGATTGATTGTGTAGATGGAACCTGATTATAGCTGGATATATCAAAGGAATAATGATAATAGAATGAGTCTTAGGGAGGAATTTGTTGAAGGTGTTAGACGATTTGTTGAACATGCTAAGACACTTGATGTTCGGTCACATTTTTGGGTTATTCATTGTCCTTGTGTTAGATATGATGGTATAAATCTTTTAAAAGAAGAAGTTGTGAAGGAACATCTTTATAGAAGGGGGTTTCACGAGGACTTTTTAAGATTGCATACGATTGATGGTGATGTTGAGCAAAATAACTTTGTTGTTGGAGAAAGTAGTAGGTCTGCAGGGCATAATGAGTATCAAGATACTAGAATGAAAGAAATGGTGCACGATGCTTTTGGGATGCAATACGGAGGTGACTTTAGGGAAAATGTCAAAGATATTCCTAGTAGAGAAGCGGGAAAATTCTATGAACAATTGCATAATGCTAGTCATTCTTTGTTTGACGGGTGTTTGCACTCTCGTTTGTCGTTGATGTTAGATTATTAAGTATTAAATCTGACTGAAATATTGCTGAAGGAGGAATAGACTCAATGGTAGACCTTATTAAAAAAAAGTTGACCCCAACTTAGAGGTTCCTAATTCTTTTTATAAGGAAAAAGATTGGTGTCAAAGTTAGTTCTCTCCTCGGTTAGAATTGATTTCTGTAAAAATGGCTGCATGTTATAATTTAAGGAAAATGCTAATCTAGAGTCCCGTAAGTTTTATCACCACCGTCGATATAAGCGTGGTTGTAGTGAAAATAAAATTTCTATTAAGGTGATGCATTATTTACCTCTAATACCAAGGTTGAAGAGGTTGTATGTTTCAAACAGCCCAACTCCTTATTTGAGATGACACAATGAAAATAGAAGGCCCACTGGTGTTATGTGTCATCCATCTGATGGAGAGGCTTGAAAGCATTTTGATGCAACTTATCTAGATTTTGCAGCCAAGCCATGAAATATTCGTTTGGGATTATGTGAGGATGACTTCTTTACTTTTTTAGTTGGTGCTGCATCATATTTATGTTGGTCTGTATTTATCACCCTATATAATCTTTCTCCTGAAATATTGATGACTAGTCCTTATATATTTCTGAATTGTGTTGTTCCAGGTCTACGTAATCCAAAAAATAGAATAGATGTCTACTTGCAACCTTTGATCGATGAACTTTAAATTTTATGGCATAAGAGGGTTAAAACTTGGGATATCTCACTTAAACAGAATTTTAATCTGCGTGCATATCTAATGTGAACATCTTCCCATTCACCTTATGCACGAAGCACGGCTAGGCAGTCCAGTTCAAACT
Source organism: Capsicum annuum (assembly GCF_002878395.1). NCBI lineage: Eukaryota > Viridiplantae > Streptophyta > Magnoliopsida > Solanales > Solanaceae > Capsicum > Capsicum annuum. The sequence continues at coordinate 51,873 of NW_025889069.1, forward strand.
AGGTGGAGGTATTCATTCGAATGGTAAGCAATTGCAACATATTTAAATTCATACACATTTTTTTTTTAATATAGGAAACATCTAATCTTAAGATTGTGCAGGACAATTGAAAAATTCAAAAGGGGTCCCAAAAATAAACATAGGGTGGAAGACTCAATAGTTGAGACATATCTTGCAAGAGAAACTTTCAATTTCGTTCATACTACTTTCGTGATAAAGTTGCTTGTTCAAGAAACATACCAAATCGTCATCAGGACGATGAGAATGAGCCTCATTTGAAATCGATATCAATTTTCAATTAATCTGGTTGTACGGCTAAAAAGACCATATTTCGTTGGCTCACTCCCACGGAGCACAAATCAACAACTTTATATGTCTTGCTGAATTGTCCGGAAGTTGAGCCCTATTTGAAGTAAGGAGATTAAAATTTTTATCATATCTTATTTATTTACACATTTTCTTAAGGAAACTAATTGTGTTTCGTACATTGGATCTTCAGTTCATTTAAGACTCAATTCCATGAAAATCAAGTGTATGCATCCTTTGCAACATGGTTTACATATGAGGTTCGTACGTGTCTTAATATTTCTACAAATTTTAAAAATTTACACATTCCTCAACTAACATATATATATATATATATATATATATGTATGTATGTATGTGTAATATTTTAGATACACCAGTCACCAAATATAGCCGCATACGATTAGTTCTAGAGAGATATTTCTTTGGGTCCAATTAAAGCTCAAGCAATGTCTTATTACTCAGTAAATGGGTTTAAATTTTCCACCGAAGAACACTTCAGAACAAGAAACAAACAATAGTGGTGTTTAGGTTAAGGGTGATGATGATGTTGATTACTTTGACATCATATATGAGATCTTAGAACTGGAGTATGCTGGTTTCCCAAAAAAAATTGTCCTCTTTCGATGTAAGTGGTTTGATCCAAACACAAGAGGCACAAGAGTACATAAGGAGAATAACATCATTGAAGTGAAGAACAATAGGTCGTATCCTGTTTACGATCCATTTGTTCTAGCGCAAAATGCTAAACAAGTGTATTATGCTCTTTATCCATTGCGCAGTGACAAGTCTGATTGGTGGGCTGTAATAAAAACAAAGCGTATAGGATGGGTGGACATTGAGAATATGTTAGAGACTGCGTACCAAAATGAAATGTAGATTGATCACCAACTAGTGGACATTGACTTAGTGGATAGTTTCAATCACCTAAAAAATATATTTGAAGAAGTTAATATTTTAGAAGAAGAGGTTGAGTGGGTAGGAGATGAGGAAAATTTTGAAGAGGGTGAATGGTTTAGTAGAGAATCTTCAAGAGAGGAGGATTAATTTGTGTAGGTTGTATTTATTATGTATTGATGTCTTTATGCTTTGTACTATATATTTACCTTTATGTTTCTTATTTAAGATTGATATGTAATATACTGTGTAAGATTGTTGTTTTCACTTTTCCATAATTTATATAATAATAGAAATATTCTTGTCTATCTCATGTTGTTGGAGCAATTTGAAATGTGAATTAGTAACTTGAAATTAGTTACTTGGAATATTTTCTTATCTATTTATTTTTTAGGAACTAACTACTTGTTAACTTTACATAACTTAGATGTCAGGTAGAGGTGACATAGGTAAGGGAAAAGTTGATCCTACAATAACAAAAAATAAAAAACAACCTCCGCCTTATAGATGATCGACAGGTATTCATATATCTAAGAGTTAGTTTGCTGGCGCGTCAGCACGACCCTTATATTCTAGGTTGTCTCAGCATTCGGTTCCTGCTCCTAAGTATATGGGGCCACTTTATGGGTCTACACCAACTCATTTTTCTCCTATTATCGTGCCACCACCATCACAGTACTATTGAATGACCGCTGGCACATCTGGACATCTACCATCGTCGATAACCTCCTATAGCAGTTACCCACGTTCGCATAATTTTTTTACTTGATCTATTGGGTTGTCGGATCTTATCTTGGGGGCACTCCATCTAGTGCTTCAGATCCGCCCACACCAGTGCATCCACTAGCATGTGCTCCCCAGTTCGGAGATAGAGATGATTATTGAAGGCATTATCTTATTCCATATGGAATAGGATAAGATTTCTAAATATAATAACATTATTCATTTCTCATTACTATATTATTATGATCTATGAAATTACTATTTAATCTTGTGTTGCAGGTTTAAGCCGGATACTGAAGTTGAAAAAATTGTGAGTAAATGCATTTGTCGGCACTTCAACGACTACCGGACCAATTGGCAAAAGGTTTCAAAAAATGATAGAGAAAAATGTTTAAAGAATCTCAGGTAAGGATTTAACTTATCGACTACTTAACACATTGTTAGAACAAAAGATTGAATATTATATTTTTATTTTTATTGTAGAAATATTACTGGTGGGAGAAGCAAATGAATGTGCTATAAGGAGGAATTTTTATAGAAGAGCTAGATCCAGATTTAACGGTTTGTTGGATTATGCCAGAACCAACATGGTACGATCAGGGTTTATACTCGAATCTATATGGAAACAGTATATTTGCTATTGGAATAGCAAAGAATATCAATTGTTGAGAGACAAAGGAAAGAAAGCCCGGGTATCATCCAAGGGTGACTCTCTACATACTGCGGGTGCAGTTAGTATGATTGTTGTGGAGGAAAAAATGGTATGTAACTTTTATAGATTTAATTGTTTGTTTCTATTTAAATTTTTAATTATTTGATCATTAATAATTTTTACATATGCAGGAAAAAGAAAAGGGTAGGAAGATACCCTTCGATGAGCTATTCGAGGAGACGCATGTGAAGAAGAAAAAGAACCCCACTGATGAAGATATCTGGGTTGAGCCTCGTGCAAAAGCTGCCCATGTAAGAATTAAATTTTAAATTTCTGAATCTTTTTTCTCAAAGTTGATATCATTCAAGTACAAGTACTTTAATATTTTCTTACTATTAATTTTAACTTTACTTTGGATATAGAACAAATATAAGCAGCTCGTTAGTGAGTATCGTAGTACTCAGCCTCCTGAAAGTCAGGGTGACTCAATACTTGAACATGTAGAGGAGGAGTTATGGAAAAAAATTGTGAGTCCTGCAATTAGAGGCCATTACTATGGATACCACAAAAATTATTTTGGCGATAATGTTAGGTCTTCGTCTGGACCTACATCCTATACCTCTTCAGTTGATACAGAAACCGTTGAATCATTAAAAAAATAATTTCTAAACTCACTGAAGAGCTTGCTGCACAGAGAGAGAGGGCGTAGAAGAAGGAGGAGGAAACAACATCACAAATCAGGATGCTGCAGGAGCAGTTCAACTCTTTTATTCAATCTGCAGGGATTCTTCCTCCATGTCTTGGTGGTGCAGTTCGGGCTGCAAAAGGTCTAGGCCCACTGGATGATATCAACACAGATGAGGAATCAGATCCTGCATGTGTGGCTGAGGATACGAAAGACGAAGACGATGGCGATGAAGATGAGTGATAGTTTTTAGACTTTTGTATGTGTTGTAGTTTGGATTTGGACATTTTATTGTAGTTTTTACACTTTTGTATGTTTCTAGACTTGTATTGTATGTTAGTTGTGTGAGAATATACTTGGTATGTTATTGTTGTATTGTATGTTGGTTGTTTTATTTGCTTTGTTTAGCTGTTGTTGTTGCATTGTATGTTATTGTTTCATTTGTTTGGCTAGTTGATTTTTATTTTTTTAAAGAAATTACCAGAAAAATCGACCACAAGTGGTCGGTTTTCTGAAAAATTTTAAAGAAACCGACCACTTGTAGTCGTTTTTTTTTTAATAAAATTAATTAATTAATTTTAAAATAAAACTGACCACATTAAAATTAATTAATTAATTTTAAAATAAAACCGACCACTTGTGGTCGGTTTATTTTAAATTTTTTTATTTTTAAAATATTTTTTTCTATTTTAAAAAAATAATAATGAATTTTGAAAATATATATATATTTTTAAAAATACCGACCACACGTGGTCAATTTTTAATAAGCTATCACACTTTACCGACAATGCATTTTGGTCGATTTTATGGTCAGAAATTTAGAAAAACCGACCACATGTGGTCGACTTTTGTGGTCAATTTTCCTATATTTTTAGTAGTGTTGGAGATGAAAGATGTTTTAATTGATTATAATTTGGGAGAGATTTTAGGGAAGGAAATCTTTGAAAAAAAATATGTTGCATGAGTTAATGATGGAGTAAAAATAAGATGTGAGTTTTATTGATATGTATCAAGAGTAAAGTTAAAAATCAAGATTTAATGTAAATTTTAAAAAGATAACGGATATTGGGTAATATAGTCTCTTGAATTTGAATTTGTGTAATTTATCCTTATATATTCTCAACGACCCAAATAGAGAGAAACTGAGAAAAATATGTGGTTGAAATTTGAGAATGGCCCAAAACAATATACGTAACTATTATAGCTTATTATCTTGTTTGACCAAGAATGTTCAATTAATTAAGCTAGATAGCTATGGTTCCTAATCAAATATTTATTTAAACTTAGTTGGGGAACATAATTTGTCTTCCACCAAGTGATGGAAAGTTGAAAGTATACTCCATATATATCTTCACACAAATAATTAAGTTCCCCACTCAACAAATTTGATTTACGCACTTATATCTCATTAATCACAAACATTCCCTCATTAAAATGCAAATAACATCTTATTAACTTATTAAATTGGGATTCCAGATGATCTATGGTATAACACGTTTTTCATGTGATGTAACAGTGTGTTCGATAGAGAGGAAAATATTATTCAAAAAATATTATTTTTAATTTTGTTTTCTATGTTCAATTAATCAAAACTTTTGAAAAATGTATTTTCTAAGAAAATAAGTTTTGAGGGAAATGACTTTTATCGTGAAAGTCGGGAAAACAAGTTTCACATTGATATTCCTTGTTGATGTCTCCGCTTCATCCTTCTACACTTCTTATCTTCACCCCCACCCGTAGCGCCCCCCTCCACCCCGTCCCCCCTTATCCGACGGAGGCCTCATCCTTTCTAAATTATATATACAAATACATTTAAGATAACATGTTTTCTTACTTATATATCTAACATAAGAAAATAGGTAAGAAATCACTTATTTTTCTATACGTATCTTTGATAGAAATATTTTTGGACATTTTCCTTCACACCGAACGCATCCACCATGTTACTTTCATCTTTAATTTCTTCCAAAGCTTAATTAATGATCCATTACATGTTGAAAGACTCATTCTTTACGAGGCATCTACGTTAATCCGCGGGATTGTCAAAAATCTCTAGGCCAAAAATTAGGGAAGTGTCTGCTTATAACATAAGGTTACTCTCAGGCCTCAATAATAATATTGAACATCAGTCATCATGTAACTTTGTGTTCTAAAATGACGTTTAATGGATAACATAATTCATTAATTCAAAGTCAATTTTTAAATTTTCCTTCTATACGTAACAATACAAATGACGTACAGAAGGATTTATTGATAAGAATCCATCCGAACTTCCTAACCACATTACTGGTATAAGCTTAATAAAATGGTAACACTAGATCCCAAAGATGGCAGTATGTAAAATACTTAACTTTTTTTTTTTTTTTTTTTTAAAACTACAAGACTTAACAAATACATATAAGTTCTTATATATTTAAAAATAAAATATAACTTAAGTTTCAATTAATTACAATTCATAATTTCTTTTTCTAATTAAATATAATTTATTATCTCTCTTCTCATATCCATCACTCTGACTCTCCTCCCTCTCTCTCGGTTTCTCTCGCCTCTCTCCCCTTGAATCTCTCTCCAATTAGTTATACTCTGGACACAAGTTGTATTCAATATAGTACCCAAATATTACAAAATTCTATCTTTACGCATCTAATTACTATAGCAGCTTATCATCCTGTGCAGTCCCAATTAATTTCATGCTTGTCTTATCAATATACCATTAGCTTAACTTCAAGAAATTCTTGAAAGATGAACTACGTGTGAATTTTAAATACATAGAATTTTTTTCCCTAGTTAATAATTAATTATTAGAAGCACGTGTGAGCAGACAACCGACGATTTTCATGTCTATTTTCAGCTGCCTACTACTAGTGATGAATTTTTTGTAATTTTATATTTTATGTTTTTATTTTTAATCTGTTATAATTAGAAAAATACCTTAAAAAATTATAAATTATAATAATTAATCATTTAAATTATTTCAAGGCACATAAAAAATTTTGATTGAGTCAAAATTCTATCAGCGCCAAGAAAATTAAGATAGAGGAAGCTATATATTATTTGAAATATTGTGAAAAGTAATATAAATCACAATAATTAACAATTTAAACTATTTGAAGGTTGTATAAAATATTGATTTGACTTTTCAAATTCTATCAATGTCATATAAATTGAGAAATTATGTATAAAATCATGTAAATCATAATAATTAACAACTTAAAATATCTAAATTATATAGCAAATTTGAGTGACTTTCTCAAATACAATGCTACATAAATTGGGATATAAAGAGTAACATATAGTATCTAAAAATTATGTAAAAGAAAATCAATAATTAACAACTTAAAATATTTAAAAATTATACCAAAAGTTTGATTGAATTTTCAATATTTATTTGTGCCACATAAATCGGGATAGAAAAAAAGTAAAATGGGATTTTGGGCTACAGGTGACCAAAAAGTTTTAAAATAAGGTGTAGGTGACACAAGTCTTAATAATTGAGTGGAGATGACAATCACTTAATTATGGATTAAGAAAGTTTAAAAAGTTTTAAAATAACCTACAAGTTTTCAACTATACACTTTGATTCAAATGTTAGTTAATATAACGGGAAACGAAGGAAAAAAAGGCGCATTTTTCTATCTCCTCATCCGTTATTATTTTCTCTCTTTATGATATTTGTTACTCATTGTTGCTGCTGCTTTATTCATCATCTTTTGATTCATTATCATCATCTTATACTTCATTATCATCTTCATATTCTTCTTGTTAACCATTGTTGTTGTTGTTGTTGTTACCGCAACTGCTGCTCTTTGACCAATTTCTTAGGTCAAATTTTGTTTCGTACATCACTTTCAGCTTTGGCATTTACTTTGAGAGGAGACTTTGGTAAGACAAATTATGCTTTTTAGTTGAATTTGTCATCTAGGTAACTGTTAGTGTACTGTTTTTGCAACAATAGCTACCACGCGAACATGAATGCAACATAAGATCAATCTATTTAAACAAATCCATAATCTGTGGCACCAGATAAATGTTCTATTGCAACAGTAGACTCATGTTGGATTCATGATTATGGTTCTAGGTGCCTGTAATATGAATCGCATAGATGCGTATTCTGTTGCAATATATTAATAATATGTTGCACCAGATTAGTTGTCTGGTTTAACAAATTAATAATCTGTTGTACCAAAATTACTAATCTGTTGCAATAGATAAATAATTTGTTGCACCAGATTAGTTGTCTGTTGCACCCGACAAGTAATCTATTACACCAGACAAGTAATCTGTTGCCATAGATAATTATTTTGTTGCAACACATGAATAATCTGTTTCGAACAACAAAATACAACTCCTGTCACAAACCCAACAGATAACTCATATGTTGATCTCTTGCTATTGATACTGGATTCAAATTATTTCTTAATTGTAGACATGTCATTTGTTGAGACAAAGAAATAGACAACATGAAAATTAAATAAGAATTAAAACGTCAAATGCATTGAAAATAAATTTTTTATTAAACAAAAAAATAAAAATACATAGGTAAAAGAAAAAAATGCTTAATTATTATTATCATCATTATTATTTGTATGGCCAGCCGGCCAATCTTCAACCGGCAGCAGCAATGCCCTCCTCAACCTGGAGATCCCCCGCAACATCTTTACCCTGACGGCGGCCAACTCCCACTGCAGGTCATGAACCTCCTTCTGTAGTTCCCGCATGGTGTCTCGTACAATAGAGACATCTCATACTGGATCAGCCATATCTAAAGAAAACACATACGTTGACAAAATACACACGTAAAAACAAAAGTAAAGAAAAAAGAGAATTCGAACATAATACAATGTATATTTACACAAAAATTTAAATCTTTTTTTACTACAGTTCTATATTTGATTCTATATCATATATATCTCTCATTCTATATTTATTTTAAAATTGTTTAATGGAATGGTTAGTTATAATTAATGAGACATTCCTCCGCTTTCAGGCGAAAGTGAAGATAAAAAACAAGAATCGATCGTTCATGTATTTCAAATTGAATGAAAAAATGACAGGAAGAGGGACATATAGAAAACTTACCAGAGACAGGAAAAAACTATCAAATCCTTGAAGAGAAAGTAGTTAAGGGTGTAACAAGAGCAAAGAATAAATAGAGTGTAGTAGAATGAACTATTGAGTAAGGAGGGACCTATTTATAGAGGATTGAACTTGAATGTGTTAGGCAAAAAGTCGCAACTAATCACCTCTATTGATTAAGGCAAAAAGTCGCAACTAATCACCTCTATTGATTAATGACATTTCTTGCTTACTGTGAAAAGTTATGAATTGACTAAATTAAGCAATATTGTGATAAGTCATGACTTTTCAACTTATTATTATTAATAACTAGTTCTTTTCAGGAACCGGTTTTATATTGAGTTGTGACAACAGATTATATATCTGTTGCATCAGATAACTCATCTATGACAACAGATATTTGCAATAAATGGATAACCTATTGCATCATATAATATATCTGTTGCAACATAGAATCTATATATCTTTTTTTTTTTTAAATTATCATCATGACATCCAAATTTTCTGACTTTTTAATAAACTATTCACCTCTATTTATTAATGACATTCTTGATTACTGTAAACAGTTATGGCTTAATTAAATTAAGAAATATTGCGATAAGTTATGACTTTTCAAGAACTATTTTTATACCGAGTTGTGACAACATATTATATATTTGTTGTATCAGATAACTCATCTGTGATAACAGATATATCATTTGTTGCAACAAATAGATAACTTGTTGCACCAGATAATATATCTGTTGCAACATATAATCTATATATTATTTTTTTAAAAAAAAAATTATCATCATGACATTCAAATTTTCTGACTTTTTAATTATATAAATTAATAAAATCAGATTTAAAGGTGCAACTATTCACCTTCATTTATTAATGACATTCTTGATTACTGTAAAAAGTTATGACGTAATTAAATTAAGCAATATTGCGATAAGTCATGACTTTTCAACTTATTATTATTAATAATTAGTTCTTTCTAGGAATCATTTTTATACTGAGTTGTGACAACAGATTATATATCTATTTCATCAGATAACTCATCTGTGACAGTAAATATATCATCTGTTGCAACAATAGATAACCTGTTGCAACATATAATCAGTCTTATTTTTTAAAAAAATTATCATCATATCATTAATTCAAATTTGCTGACCTTTTTATTATATAAATTAATAAAATAGATTTAAAAACAAGAATATTTTTGATGAGATTTTACGGTTTAAATTGTGTTTTATCATTTATTTCCTTATTATTTTCTGTGAAAAGAAGTGACTTAATTAAATCAAACTGGTGAGTTTTTTATTATTGTGAAAAGTTATGACTTTTTGGCTTATTTTTATTATAATAATTAGTTCATAAATTTAAATAACCTTTTTCTCAATTTAAAAATCGAAGACACCTTGTTTTCAATAACCATTATTTTTATTGAGTTATGGCAACAGATTATATATCTATTGCATTAGATAACTCATCTGTTGCAACAAATATACTATCTGTTGCAACAAATCGACCATCTATTTTAGAAGATTTTTTGATTTCTTCTAATAACTCATTTATCAGTCGCACCAGATGAGGAATTTGATGCATTAGCAATGTTGTTTGTTTTTGTTTATTGATTGTGTTTAGACAAAAATCACAGTCACAACTATTCACCTTTTCCTTAACAATCATCGTATAATCCAATGATGCGACTTCTTTTTAAATTTAATAATATTTCTTTTATGGTTATAAATTGTGTATATCATTTAGTTCCTTATTATTTATTAATGAATCATTTTTAGGAGAATCATGAATTTTCACCACCCACCCTCTGTTGCCACGAAATATTAAATAAGAATTAAAAATTCAAAGTCGACCAAAGCAAACCAATACATACGCTAAAAGAAATTAAAAACATAACCTAATTATTATTACTACTATTATTATTATCATTACTATTATTATCATTATTACTATTGTTATTGTCAACCAGACAATTTTCATTCGGCAGTAGCAGGGTCGCCCTCCTCAGCCTTGCTCCGAAGTCAGCTAAATCCCTCTGGAGGTCATCAAACTGCCTTTGAAATTCCTGCAAGGACTCCATATGAATCTTCTTGTGCAAATCTAGATCATCCATATTTGTACTGTAAGTGTAGTAGAATGAACGAGTGAGAGAGAGAGTAAGGAAAGGAGGTCGGAGGGACCTATTTATAAATGATTGAATTGGAAGGGGTGACTAATAATCAAACAAGCTGCCACGACTGTTCATATATCCCTTAACTAAATAAAATTGGTGACTTTTCGAATATATAAATTAAAAAAAAAGATCAAAATACAACATTTTATCTTTTTATTGTATTTTGGAAAGAAAAGAAAATTGCTTTAAAATAAATCTAACAGATGGGTAATCTGTTGTCAAATTTAATTCATCTGTCAGATAACTTACAACATATTCACAATATGTTGCAACAGATGGATATATCAATTTACTTTTCCAACAGATGTGGCGTCTGTTGCAACTTGCTAGTCATCTCTTTATTTAATTTAAGCCATAGATGGGCTAGGAAGAATAAGGTGTGTGCAGATAGATCCACTATCATATGCGTGTGAGTTAAGAAGTATTACCGATAAGGTCACCGAGATAACACACACAAAGTATAATATTTTTGTAAATACAATTTTTAATAGATTAGGCATTAATCATTCAAACAAGATCCTGCATTGTAAAGTTTGATGGGTTCGAATTGAAAAGGTTGAGGGCCTCATGAAGATGGTGTAGATACCCTATTATGAATTACTGACGGTTGTTGCACGTGTTTATGCGTGTCAAGTTTTGAGAAGAGATTAATATTTGGTGTCATTGCAGAGAACCAATAGCAATTGGACTTAACTTTAAGTGTGCATTGGGCTCTGAGAACACCTTCAAAGCTTTGCACTGCATCAAACAAGAACGGAAAATCAATAGAAATTCCCGTGGCCAAATTTATATGGAAGGGTTGATCGAGAAGATGATTATACGCCAGAAGAAGCCGAAGGAGTATACCTGCGGGGGAAAGGGGAGTTGATGAAAGACTATATTATCTAAGAGCTAATTGAAGAGGAGACATAGGGTAGAAAGTAAGACTTCTAGCGAATCTGGCCAATGAAATTATCTAAAAACAACATGAAAAATCTGAATCAAGTTGAAATATGAAAGTGTATCTGGCAATGTAGATTCGTCTGTTGTCTCTCTGAAAGAAAAATAATGTAGATGGATACTTTGCTAGGGAGCTGCGACTAGGTAGCTTGGTCAGGATTATCACCTTAATAGAAAATAGTAGAAGTCCAAGAAAGCATCCTTACGAGTATCGAGGGTTGAAATGATATATCGTAAGTCTAGAAAACTTGTGCCAACAACAATTGCAGTTAAAGTAAGGAATCTAAGCGAAGACGGCAATTTCTGAATTTTAAATTGCATCCTACACCTTCATGTTTGTGGTTACGATTAGGTCCACTGTTGTTGACCTATGGGAACCACAAACGTGATTGAAAGGCAAATTGAGTATCATCACTTCCATAGAAATATGGTTATAATTGATTGTAATTTATAGCCTTAACATGCTTTCAACATTTCTTAGAGAAGATCAGAGGCTTGCTCTAGTTTGTGAAATTCGATAATTTTCAAGCTTGTATCCAGCTTGTTGATTCTGTATTCAAGCTTGTTGTTTTCGTATTCAAAGTTGGTCAAGAGTTTCTAATATCTTGTAAGCCTGATCAGGACACTACCTTCAAAGTTGTGGCATTGAAGAAGTCCTTCAGAACACTTTCTCAAGAAGCCTTAAAGAATACATGAAGGGTCGCTGTTTTTATTTTAGGTCAAAATATGTTGATGCACACTCAAGATGTGGTCCCAACAGTTGAACAACACACTTTTATCGAGCGTTGCTCAATGCAGCTTGCTCAAGCAATTTAATAAATTAATAAGCGCGGAGTTACGTAGCGTGTTATCTAAACCGACTCTACCAAGCCTATAAAATGTTACATAACTCCAGGCTCATTACCCTATCAAAATAATTGATCGAGGTAGTGCACAAATGAGTTCGATCCCTTAGGCTTTCTGCTGATAGCTCTTCTCCAATTATAGATGGCAAGATATTTGCTATGCAAAAGTCTACACCGTCGCTAGAAATGCTTGCCAGGGCGCAAGTTTTCAGATGGCATCATCAATAATCTCTTAGTATCGAGTGATATTGAGAGATTACTAGCCATGACTTCTTAAGACGTTAGCTACGACAAGAATTTTTGTTGATGACAAGATATCTGCCATGCGAAAGTCTACACCGTCAGTAGAAATTCTTGCCAGAGTGAAAGTCTTAGGAAGGGATTATTAGTAATCTCTTAACATCAAGGAAGTCTTGTATGAAAGTCTTCAGAAGACAATCACAAATAATAAAGTTTTCAGCAATGACTACACATAATTATGGCATCAACAACCTCACCAGATTCACTCCTCGTACAAAAGAAAAGGCAAAAATATTTTCATTTGCATTCGGATGTTATTTATTTAACAAACCAAACAAAGAAGAACTAAATCTAGCATTTAATTCCTCTTTTTTTGGTTTGTTAAATAAATAACATGCGAATGCAAATAAAAATATTTATGCCTTTTCTTTTGTATGAGGAGTAAATTTGGTGAGGTTGTTGATGATAATTATGTGTAGTCGTTGTTGAAAACTTCCTTATTTTTGAATGTCTTCTGAATATTTTCGTACAAGACTTCCTTGATGTTGAGATATTATTAATAATGCTTTCCCAAGACTTTCGCTCTGTCAAGAATTTCTACTGACGGTGTGGACTTTCACATGGTAGATATCTTATCATCAACAGAAATTCTTGCCGTATCAAATGTCTTAAGAAGGCATGACTAGTAATCTCTCAATATCACTTGATACTGAGAGATTACTGATGATTTCATCTGAAAACTTGTGCCCTAGCAAGCATTTCTGGCGACGGTGTAGACTTTTGTATAGCAGATATCTTGTCATCTATAATTGGAGAAGAGCGATCAGCAGAAAGGCTGAGAGATTGAGATCGTTTTATTTATGCACAGACTTGATCCAATTATTTTGATTGCTTAATGATCCTGGAGTTATGTAATATTTTATAGGCTTGGTAGAGTCGGTTTAGATCATACGCTACATAACTCCTCGCTTATTAATTTATCAAATTGATTGAGCAAGCTGCATTGAGCAGCACTCGATAAAAGTGTGATGTTCAATGGTTGGGACTACATGTTGAGTGTGCATCAATATATTTTGACCTAAAACAAACACAATGACCCTCCATGTATCCTTTAAGGCTTCTGAAGAGAGTGTTTTGAAGGCCTTCTAAAATGCCACAACTTTGAAGGTGGTGTTCCTGATCGAGCTCACAAGATACCAGGAATTCTTGACCAACTTAGAAGATGGCAATGGCCAGCTTGAATATAGAATAAGAAAGATGGAGGCAAACTTGAAAATGATCTGGATTCACGTACTACAACAAGCCTTTGATCTTCTCCAAGAAATGTTGAAAATATGCTAAGGATATAAAACACAAACAATTATAACCATATTGCTATGGAAGTAATGATACTCAATTTTCCTTTCAATCAAGTTTGTGGTTTCGATCAGGTCAACAACAGTGCACCTAATCGAAACCACAAACAAGAAGGCATGAGATGAAATTTAAAATTTAAAAATTACCTCCTTCGCTTAGATTCTTACTTTAACTGCAGTTACTATTGGAGAAAGTTTTCTAGACTTATTGTACATCATTTCAACCCTCGATGCCCGTAAGACTACTTTCTTGGACTTCTACTATTTTCTATCTAGGTGATAATCCTGACCACGCTACCTATTCGCAGCTCCCTAGCAAAGTGTCCACCTGCACTATTTTTCTTTCAGAGAGACAACAGACGAATTTAAATTATCGATTACACTTTCATATTTTCACTTGATTCAGATTTCTCATGTTGTTTTAAGATAATTTCATCGGCCAGATTCGCTAGAAGTTACTTTCTACCCTATGTCTTCTCTTTAATTAGCTCTCAACTGATATAGTCTTTCATCAACCACCAATTTTCCCTCGAAGGCATTCTTCTACCATACCTACTGGCGTATAATCATCACCATAAGCAATCCAACCATATAAATTTGGTCTAGGGCAATAACTATATTGGTTTTCCGTTCTTGTTACATGCAGTACTTGGCTTCGAAGGCCTTCTTAGAGTCCAATGAACCTTAAAAGTTAGTCCAATCTCTATTGAATATCTTTACAACTACATCAAAACTAGATTCCTTTACAATGCTTGACAAATAAACATGAGCATCAACCGATATTAAATCTTAACAGGGTATCAGAACCATATTCATGGTCCCTCAGCCTTATCAGTTCGAACTTAGAAAACTTAACTATAAAATTGCAGATATCTTGTTTGAGTGATTTATGACTAATCGGTAATAACAACATTCACAAAATCAGTGTTTCCACGATAACATTATCAGTAATATATACCTTCCACATATGAAGTGGTTTCATCTGCATGCGGCTTATTCCTCCAAACCCATCTTTACTGCAATCTCTTGTGATGGTCGGGCAAATTTTGATCAACTGTTAGTTCCTTATATCTACAACATTATTTATCAGAAAGAAAATTATTCATCTGTTCAATAGATGTAGAGTCAGTTGCATCAGTGTGGAGTCTATTGCAACAGATGTGGAGTCTGTTGCAACAGATTTGGAGTATGTTGTAACAAATTTGGAGTCAGTTGCAATAGATTTAGAGCCTGTTGTAACACATCAAACCAACCTTGCTGGTGGTTTGATTTGTTCCAACAGTTTCTCCGGTTGTTGCAACATCAACAACAACATAAACTACAAAGAAACAACAAATAAAAAATATCAACTATAAAGAAACAACAACATTTGTTCCAACATCATCAATAATAAAGAAGCAACATCCTTTGTTCTAACACCATCAACAACACTACACCACAACTTCCAACAACGCCAACCCGACCACCAACATCAATAACAACATAAACAACAAAGAAACAAACAAAATACATACCAAAAAAATGATATGGCGAACAAGGCCTTTAAACTTCTCTCAATAGAATACTTTTTTTATATATTGTAATAAAAATTCTTGGTTCATTTATTCAACAATTTAAAGTTCCTTCAAAATTTTTAAATAAATATCATATAGGTAAATGGTAATTAAATTAAAAAAAAGATGTAAATAACTTACAAAGAAGAAGATGAGAATGAAAGAGCAATAGTGAACCATACCTTAGAGTCAAAAGGGGATCAAAATAGTAATTTCAGTCGAGAAAAAATATGGATCGGTATAGATCCGAAAGAATATTTATGAGTAAGTGAAGAGAAAAGAGAGAAGAGAGAAAAAAGGCCATGAAACCCTAAGCTAAAGAGGAGAGAAAGAAAAAGATGTGAGATGAATAAAATAAATTTAGGACTGAAGCTGAGGAGATGAGATAATTCTAGATGTTTCGTGTACGTAGACGTGGGTTTCAATATTCATTAATTAATATAATTAATATTCATTAATAATTTGTAGGGCACGAGGAAGACTTAGTTTAGTTACATTGAAAAGATAAGATAAGACTACTCAATGAACACATTTTTGAGTTATTCAAGTAAAAGAAACTGTTCATTTTTACCGTATTTTGTAAGTAGTACTTACTAGTTTATCTATTCGGACAGAAGCTTGCTTTAAAATTGAAAGAAAAAAAAAGATTTTCAAACAGATATGTCATCTAATGTAACAGATAGCAATATCTATTTAAAAATCCAAACAACACAGTCATCTGTTACAACAAATACAAATATCTGTTTAAAAAACTCTTTTTATTTGATAATTAAATATGTCAACTGTTACAATAGATATGAATATCTGTTTAAATATTCCAATAGCTCAGTCATTGTGATGAAAGATGTAAATGTCCATTTGATAATTAAATATCTATTGGTATCTGTTATATAAAATGCCTAGTGACATTAAAAAGACAAGATAAGACTACTCAATGAATACATTTTTGAGTTATCCAAGAAAAATAAACTCTGTATCTTTTACCGCATTTTGTAGTACTTACTCTTACTAATAACTCTTACTCGGACAGAAACTTGCTTTAAAATTGAAAGAAAAAAGATTTTCAAACATATATATCATCTGTTACAATAGATACCAATATCTGTTTGAAAATTTCCAATAGATCAATCATCTGTCATAACAGATTCAAATGTCTATTTGATAATTAAATCAGATATGTTATCTGTTGCAACAGATGTGAATATCTTTTAGAAATTACGTTCATCCTGACCCGGGTCATCGATCGATCACTCTGAGTTGAAATGAGCTTTTATTAACTTAATGTTGGGATTAATATTACCTACATTGATTTAGATGGAAGTAGGGATAAATGAATGAGCTCATAGGGCCAACTACAACTTCAACTAAGTCTTTGCAATTGGCATTGGTATTGCGTTCATCCTAACTCGGGTCATCGATCAATCTCATTAACTTAATGTTGGGATTAATATTACCTACATTGATTTTGGTGAAAGTAGGGATGAATGAATGAGCTCATAGGGTCAAGTACAACTTTAACTTAGTCTTTGCAATTACTATTGGTATTGCATTCATCACGACCCGAGTCGTTGATCGATCTTATTAACTTAATGTTGGGATTAATATTACCTACATTGATTTAGGTGGAAGTAGGGATGAATGAATGAGCTCATAGGGTCAACTACAGCTTTAACTGAATCTTTACAATTGGCATTGGTATTGCGTTCATCCCGACCCGGTTCATCGATCGATCTCATTAACTTAATGTTGGGATTAATATTACCTACATTTATTTTGGTGGAAGTAGGAATGAATGAATGAGCGCATAGGGTCAACTACAACTTCAATTGAGTCTTTGCAATTGGCATTGGTATTGCGTTCATTCTGACCCGGGTCGTCGATCGATCTCATTAACTTAATGTTGAGATTAATATTACCTATATTGATTTAGGTGGAACTAGGGATGAATTAATGAGCTCATAGGGTCAACTACAACTTTAACTGAGTCTTTGCAATTAGCGTTGGTATTGCGTTCATCCCGACCTGGGTTGTTGATCGATCTCATTAATCTAATATTGGGATTAATACTACCTACATTGATTTAGGTGGAATTAGGGATGAATGCATGAGCTCATAGGGTCAATTACAACTTCAAATGAGTCTTTGCAATTGGCATTGATATTGCATTTATCCCAACCCGGGTCGTCGATCGATCACACTGAGTTGAAAATCACTCTCATTAAGTTAATGTTTTAAAAATTAGTACTATATATTTTGAAATTTTAAAAAATAATTAAGATCAATTTGGACCAAATTAGCAATTTCAAAACTTGTCATTCTTTTTCAAAATTACAAATCAACCCATACAAATCATCCATTTGCGAGAAAAACTTTTCCTCATTTCAAATCTCAAGTTCTCGCTCCCCCCTCTCTCTTTCTCTCTCTCTCAATAATACAGACAATAACTACTCAACATATTACTCAACCCTTTAAAATAGATCAATTTTCTTCCCATTTTCAACCATATTGTTGTTATTTTCAACTTCATTCTCACTTGTATCCATCGTTTTCTCTATCTTCACAGGTAACAGAGTTCGAGAAGAGTTCTAAATTTGTTTTTTATTCTAAAAATTAGGGCTTTTTAGTTAATGATGAAAACAAAGACTTTTAGTTGTATTATCTGCGAGAATGAGTTAACAATTTTTTGTTTTGATGCTAAAAAAGTAGGAAGCACCCTAGAAAACCCTAGTTTTTATCTCAGTGTTTTATTGACTATCATGGTATTGTTGGATGGTGCTCGTGGTATTGTTGGTGGATGTTGTTGTTAGTGTCGGTATTTGTGTTTTTGATGGTGGTGTCGGTGGTCTTGGTATTGGTATTGGTAGCATTGGTAGTGGTCTTGGTGGCATTGGTGGTGGAATTTATTGTGGTGTTGGTGGTCCATCTGTTGCAATATGTGGAATATCTGTTGAGAGATATTAAATAAGTCTTCAAATAGATTCCTATCTGTTCCAACTGATGGCTTATCCGTTGGAGTATTTTTTTTGTAATGTCGTGTAGAATAACTTTTTGAAATTTTTCTTATCTTTTTTTT
The DNA here is from genome assembly GCF_002878395.1 of Capsicum annuum. NCBI lineage: Eukaryota > Viridiplantae > Streptophyta > Magnoliopsida > Solanales > Solanaceae > Capsicum > Capsicum annuum. The sequence goes on from NW_025889069.1 coordinate 70,396, forward strand.
TTTAAATTATGCAAACATCAAATGCAATGTAATTTTTTATTTTTCTATTATTTGTAGTAAAAAGATGTCTCCAAAAAGAAAAGAAACTAAAAGTAGATCAACTTCTGACTACCCAACAAAAATGG
>NW_025889070.1:0-1023 GCF_002878395.1 Capsicum annuum
CAAATGTTAGTTAATATATAACGGGGAACGAAGGGAAAAAAGACGTCCTTTTCTCTCTCCTCATCCATTGTTATTTTCTCTCTCTTCGCGATATTTGTTGTTCATTGTTGTTGTTGCTTTATTCATCATCTTTTGATTCATTATCATCATCTTATACTTCATTATCATCTTCATATTCTTCTTGTTGACCATTGTTGTTGTTGTTGTTGTTACCCCAACTGCTGCTCTTTGACCAAATTCTTATGTCAAATTTTATTTCGTAAATCATTTTCAACTTTGAAATTTACTTGAGAGGAGACTTTGGTGAGTCAGATTATACTTTTTAGTTGAATCTGGGTAACTGCTAGTGTGTTGTTTTTTCAAAAATAGCTTGCACGCGAACATGAATGCAATACAAGAGCAATCTGTTTAAACAGATCCATTATCTGCGCAACAGATAAATGTTCTGTTGTAACAGTAGACTCATGTTGGATGGATTCATGTTTAAGGGTATTAGATGCCCGTAATATGAATCGAATAGATGGGTATTCTGTTGCACCAGATTAATAATCTGTTTTAACAGATAAATAATCTGTTTCATCAGATTACTAATATGTTTCGAACAACAAAATTTAGATACAACTCCTGTCACACAGAAAAACTAAACTAACAAATAACTCATATGTTCTTACTATTGATACTGGAGTCAAATTATTCCTTAATTGTAGACATGTCATTCGTTAAGAAATAGAAATAGACAACACGAAAATTAAATAAAAAATAAAAAGTCGTGCATTAAACATAATTTTTTATAAAACAAACAAAAAAAAAACATAGATAACAGAAAAAAAAATCTTAATTATTATTATCATCATTATTAACATCATTATTATTTGTATGGCCAGCCGGCCAATCTTCAAAGGGCAGCAGCAGCGCCCTCAGGAGCCTGCGGATCTCCCGCAGCATCCTTACTCTGACGGCGGTCAACTCCCAATGCAGGTCATGAACCTCCTTCTGCAGTTCCCTCATGACATCTCGTAAAAT
>NW_025889071.1:0-1306 GCF_002878395.1 Capsicum annuum
TGATGGCTTTAGAAGAGAAGTTTGGAGTGTCGATTGGAGAAGAGGGAGCTCAGAACATTGCCACCGTCCAAGATGCTGCTGATCTCATCGAGAAAGTCAAGGCAGCATAAAATTGATTTGTTTCAGTTCTGTTTGATACAAGACATACACACTTGGCCAGAAGTCAAGTTGTAATCTTTTGCTTTGCTTCCATGACCAATCCTTAAAGTGGGAGTTAATTGATTTAATTCTGTCCACCCTTTTAAATTTTGCTTCATCATTTATCAATAACAAGCAAATAAAAATGTTTGCTTCGACTCTTTCAGTCTTTTGACAACATCTTCAGTTATAGATGATATGTGATGAAATCAATCTTGATCCAATAGTACGTCTTTTTTGTTTTGAGGGTTTGGGGCGTGTTTCATCATAAATAGACAAGTTTTAAAATGGCTGCAGCTTAGCCTGTTGCAACTTTTCTCCTCTGTCTAAATTTGAGACCAAAGCTCAACTTATTTCACATTGAGGGGTAATTTGTTTGAATTAGTATGAACAGAATGCAAGATAAGAACCTCCACCTCTAATTGGAAAATTAGGTATTCAACCGGAGACTGACTATGATAATCTCATGTGATAACCAGAGAAAAATCATAATTCGAGCAAAGTTTGTCTTTTCTTAGCACCCTTTCCCCATTAATCTGGAATACAATTAGCAAGGAGCCCTAAACTCCCCAATTCCCCTTTCTTTGTTTGTAAACTTCCACGAGGAAATTTGTGATGTTAACGGCAGGGTATTAGTGCCTGAACTGGTAACGCTTTTGATTGGTGTGGTGGCTAAATCCTCACACCAGAAAGGTGAAAAGTAAAAAGGCAAATAGCATACTTAAAATTCATGCCATTTTTATATAGTGTTCCTCTCCTTACATAAGTTTCTCTGCTCTACTTAAGCAAATACAAAATTGTTCCGGTGGCGGAAAATTTCTGGGATACCCCTCCTAAGATGCTATGTACAAACCTTCATACTAGCTATACATCTAAGTATAACGATCCCAGAAAGGCATGCAAACTCACATTCAATCCCACCCGAATAGAGAAGGAAAGGCGATCAACTGCACGAATGTTTGATTTAATAATGTTCTGAACCATGCAGCCAACAAATCAAATCGAAATACTAGTTGAGTTTCTTAGGATTCCTTTCCGCTTGCGCTCACATCCATACAGAGGCAACAGAACTAGGAAATTGGGTCTAGTACAATCTTGCCGCCTTCCCATATTATGGAAATGCTCCGTCACTGTGTCTAGTGGCATACATTCATCAATGGATGTTACA
>NW_025889072.1:0-1230 GCF_002878395.1 Capsicum annuum
GGCCATCAAAATTGTCATCTTTAAAAATTAAATTTGCATCAACATTGTCATCATATTTTTGTGAAAGTCTTGCCTCATCATCATTTTTGAAAGTCAAGTGTGACTCTATTTGGGCATTAGAAAAGGTCCCACTTTCATTTCTCTTTCTTTTGAAAGATTCTTGACAAAGCCTAGCAAAATACTTAGGCCCTCGAAATTCTTCCAATGGTCTTTCACGCCACAAACATGACAATTGCCTATTGAAGAATTGTTTTGAGGACCTATTTAATTCTCCATTTTATTGTTACCACAACCACGATGATTGTTATATCATCCCCTGCTATTGCCACGTTCATGCACATTATTATGACCCCGATCTTGCCTTCTTTTAGGCTTATTATGTGCTTGTACCCCATTTACTTTCAGTAAGGGAGCAGCTCCTGTGGGACGAGCTTTATGATTTTTCATCAAAAGGAAATTATGTTGATCAGCCACCAGAAGGCATGAGATCAATTCACAATACTTCTACAAGCCCTTTTCACAGTAGTGCTGCTGCAATCTCATATTTAAGGCATAAAAACTAGTAAGTGTTATTTCATCATGTCCTCATCATTTATAGTTTCCCCACATAATTTCAATTGGAAAACAATCCTGATTACAACAAAATTATATTCAACAAAGATTTTAAAATCTTGAATTTATAAGTGCATCCACACATAACGAGCTCTAGTAGTACCGTTGCCTTTAGATGGCCATACCTTCCCTTCAAATTTTTCCACAATTCAAGTGGATTTTTAACTGTCGGGTATTCAACCTTCAATCTTTCATCTAGATGATGATGAAGGAAAATCATAGCCTTGGCCGTGCCCGACTCGACCGCTACATTATCCGGGATAATAGTAGCACTAAGACCCTTAGCAGCTAGGTGAATTTCAGTGCGAGAACCAACGACAAGTAAATTTTTTCAAAGATGTCAAGTTTCACAAACTCAAGTTTTGATAAATTCAACATGATGAAAATTATCATAAAAAAATAATTGAGTTAGATAAATATACCCGATTTTTTTATTCTCTTAAACTAAGCTCTCTTCCCCTCCATTGTCCTAACTCCATCATTTTTTCTCATCTAAAAAAGAAATAGAGAGATACAATCATATTTGCCCAAAATCCCCTTCTTGATAAATTGTCACAGTCGTATATTTGCCCAAAATCTCTTCTTGATAAATTAGCAAAATTGTATGGCTTTTATCCC
>NW_025889073.1:0-4106 GCF_002878395.1 Capsicum annuum
ATTTAATCATATATGGTAGGCATAGCACATGTATAAAATATTATACAACAACTAATCATCATGATTCTTCTCTAATTTCATCATCCTAGGGTTTATTTAGAGGTTCACAAGAATATACATCTATTCAAATCAATTCTATATAAAATTGGTCACCCAACAAGGATTTGAATTCAATTGATCATTCTCAGCTTAAACAAAACAAGACCAACATGAAATTCATAAAGAAATCCACAAACTTAAACTTAGAAAAGAGATTCTCAGGTTTCATGGATAAAAAGAGTCCATGAATGAATACTACACATACCTTAGTTCATGATTTCATGAAGATTGATAGTGAAACATTCTTGAATTTGAATCCTAAATAGAAACCTTAGCATGTTCTTGAGAGAAAATGGAGAGAAACTAGTATATTTTGGGTAAAGAATGGCTAAATCACATGTTATAGGGTTTAAATTGGGATAGGAAATTGAACCTGTTAACCCTTGGAGACGTCTTTAATTTTTGAGAAAATTTCACAATTTTTATCCTTGGCGTGACGCGCCACTATCACGCCAAGTCACTGAAAAGTGACAAATGGGAAATTGCACGGTGATGAGATACGAAGCTATTGCATTGCAACCTTTTATGCAACTTGGAAATTTGGCGCGATGAGGCACTATGGCAGAGAAACACTGGAAGTTGACAATTGTCATTTGAGCTATCTTCGCAACATGCTAAAGGCTCAGGTGATACACTACCTTACTAAAAAGGCTCTAACTCTTCACCCAGGTTTCGAATTTCATCAAATTTTGTATTGATGGAAAGATTATTTGATTCCTCACATGATAAAAAGTGAAAATATTAAAAATACCATGTGTACAAAAGTGTATTCATCTTTCAAATAAAGATTCTAATATTCTTGGGAAACTTTACAAGATAGAAAAAGTATAGGATATTAAAGATTATGAGATAGATGATCAGCTAGATTTTGCCTGTATTCCTCTCCATCCTAGAGTACCTGCTATAATATGTGATTAAGGAAGGATAGATATTCTACTAGAGTTTTCTCTCAATGTAAGTTTGATAGCCATTTGGCTTAGTTTGTGTTGCTGCTAGGATTAATACTTCAAGAGTTGTTGCTACCGCAAAGAGAGAAATTTATGGTCTAGAAAGTCACCCTGATATGGGTTTTCTAGTAATTTACTTTTATTTAAATCATCCCAGTCATGTTGTTGAATCTTTAATTAGAGATAGTGCTTTTGGCGCCTCAGTTGATGACTTAGTCGGTCGATTCGAGTTTGGACTTGTTCAAATTTATTTCCCCTATTCGCATTAGGCATGTAATTATAGATTTAACCGTGATAGGTGTGCTTTAATTTCCATAATTTAACTTTTATTATTTGTATTTGGGTTTTCACACCCTTTAATGATTATATGCCTTGATGAGTTGATATTGATTATTATGTGCCTCATTAATAAATTTATGGTTATAGTATTATTCCATGGTTTATAGTAGACCTGTGTTGATATTTTCCCCTTATGGGTGTAGCTTTTGGGTTTGATTCTCATTTATCTTGGCACATTAGCCTTATTATGGCCCTTGAGTGGTGCATGATATTGAGTCTCATTTTCGTACTGCCTATTAAACATATTGCCATTGATATTTCCTTTTCTATTCATATTATAGGTTAAGGTTATTAATATTATTTAATAATATTACTTGAGGTAATTGATCCTTGTTTGGTGTCTAAATAGACTAGTGTCATCTAGTTAAAATTTTATTTCCATGTGATCTTATTCCTTAGCTTGAGTAGATATAGCCTGATTTGATGATTTCTTTCCTATAATTTGGCGAGGTTTATTTCTTTCTCTCTTGGTTAGTTGTGTTAGATTTATTTTGGGATATATTGTGATACCGTAGGTAGGTTGATCTTCTATGGCTTTATTATGATTCTAGGGTCGTTTATTTAGTTATATCAGCCATTTTTGAGTTTGAGATCCTTAGACTTGCCTTCTATGTTGCAAAGGTTTTTTCCTTGGCTATTCTTTTCAATATATCCCATTTGTGAGATTGACTAGTTTGAGGTCCGTTATTCATTTTTGGATATTTCATTCCTTAATTGTAGTTTTGATATTAAGATGGAGATGTTGTGGATTCATTTCTTTAATTTTTGGGTTTGTTCCCTTATGATGGTTTTCCCTTGTTGTTACTATGGAGAATAGATGCTCTTTTCCTGCGATATGACTTTTTCTTAAACAAAGTTAAAGAGTTAGAGCTAAGTAGCCTTTCCTGTGATCACTCTTTAAGTTGGCAAATTATAAATTCTTCATCTTGAGTTTTTTGGGTAGTGGCCTTGACTTTGACCTTGATTTTGAGATTAGCATATTTCTTCTATGATGATGTAATTCTTAGATGAATCGAGTGGTGATTGTCCTACTTAGGTGTATTTTAGAAATATCTTTCAGAGTTTGTATGGCCTAATGATGCTTGGTGGAGTGTTTCTCCTTGATGATATTTGCCTATGGCTATTATTTGCTGAGATAGTGTTAGATTGATTAATTTATGGCTTAAGTTACAATCTCTGACCTGCTAGAGTTTTTCCATCACTATTGTGATTGGTGATCTTTATAATTTCTTGAGTATGCTTTGATGGTTCATTCTCTCTAGATGATATGGAGTGGACATCTTGAATTTTTAGCTGGTGATTTATCCACTATTGAGATTTTATTCTTCAGTTATGTTTTAATATTTGCTCAGCATGGTATGATACAAATATATCTGATTCAAACAATATGGTCGATGTGAGTATTTGACTTTATTTTGGATTCATTTGCTAAATTACGAATTAAATGCCTTGGAATGGCTATTTGGGAGTTATGATAGAGTTGGAATATGTATGCTTACCCATCTTTAGGTTTGGTTAAGGTAGTTGAGATCGAGTGATTTAGCCTCAGTATGAATATTTTTGTTTCTAGTTGTAGAGTTTGTGTGTAGCCTTCATTTTGGATTTCACTTCATAAGGATTTTATTTATAAGCTGGTTGAGCCTACTCTATGGTTGCCTATTTTGTCTTCTCAATTTCAGATGGACTATAGGTTGTAAGTGTTCAGATGATGGCCCCTGGACCCAGTATTAGTTCTTTTAGCTTTGGCCTTGAGTGTCTAGTTTTCTTTGGGAAATTTTTATTATTTACTTAGTGGGAGTAACATATTCGAGTTGGATTCAGTAAGGTTTCATTCTCTTTTGATGGAATATCCTAAAGTGTGTTGTTAAGTGATGAGTTGGTATGCCTTAAACTCCTTCATTTTAGTTTAATTATCATCCAGACTGGTTGTAGGATTACCTTATATTACATTCCTTGATTATCACTATTTGTGTGCCCAGATAGGACATTATGGGCTTATTCTCATATTTTTCATATGGACTTTCAGCAGATCAACTTCAGTTCTTTGAGTTCTCAATGATGATATTACGCAGATGAGACTTATGTGATTACCTCCTAGGTTTGAGTGAATAGTAGGTGCAAAATGGTAAACTAAAGTCATATTTGGGTTTAGAGTCAGTGATATAACTCATATCTTAGTTTACTTTTTTCTTAGATAAGCCTTGGGTTGATTTATGCTTGTATCGAGATAGTAACAGCGCATTGTGGTTCAATTTGTGTGCATTAGTCTTTTCTATTTTGTTGGAGGCCAGTTAGTAGTTGAAATTGAGTTTTGGTTGTTTGGAAGTAAAGTGAGAGTGCTGGTTAAAAAAGGATACTTGTGGCAAAATCCCTTGAAAGTGTTCCCTTTTTATGAAGGTTACCTGAGAAGTCATGCACGGAGAATACAACCCCAGTATCTCATCCTTTTGAGATTTTTAGATTATTTCCACCCGTTAACTTTCGGGGACGAAAGTCCTTTTAGTAGTGGATATTGTAATAACCCTTCCATTCATTTTTCATATTACTGCTTATCTTCTCTATTTGACCTTCCCCAAGTTATTTCTAACTTGCTTGGATTGACGATTTAGTTATCGGGTAGTTCATTTAGTTTTATGAGCCAATTCTATATTTTGAAGTCTTTGTTGGTTCAAAATGGACACCAGGTGCAAAACTTCTTTAAAATGATCTCAGATGAAAATT
>NW_025889074.1:0-14584 GCF_002878395.1 Capsicum annuum
CTTCGGGACCATAATATATAACTAAAATAAAGGTAACACTATAATCCAGAGAATTATGATCTGTTTCACTAATTCAATTAATAACTTATACTAACAGGTCCTTATCATCAAACTATAATTAACCTGCTTATAACCTAAGGTGATAGGATTTTATATCTATAACAAGTGTTTCATCTTAAGGGCCCGTTCACTCTTTTGTCCCTAAACTCCCAAATTAGGCTAATTCATGATAATCAAGTCATAATCGCATCTTATAATCTCTACCTAACATGACATCTACAGATATACCATCTCATATAGAATGGTAGTTAAAAACCTACTTTGACGCAGAACTACAATCCTTGAATTATCCATAAATCGCTCATCTTTGCTTTACGATCATAAAATGCCACCACATTATCAAAATAATAATCTACACATTAATAGAAGTAAAATAAATCCCATATTGCTATATGAAAAGCCAAATCAAAATTTGATTCAAGAATAGGCCTGCGGAGGCCGCATACAAAATCCAATATTGAATCCATCACGAAGTCTATCGAAGGACACAGAATGTGTGCTAAAAAATTGAGAACAAATGGACACATATCGAGGCCCAATTCAGCTCCCAAGGACTAAGGATTTAAGGACCTAATTTCTAATAATTTATAAAGAAATGGGATGGAATTTTAAGAGAAAAGTAATGGAAAATGACCAGTAAGTGTTGGGGAAACTAACCTTAGCTTTAACGGATTATTCCCCATATTATCACTCTCCAAGCTCTAAAAAATTAGGATAATAAAGCAACTCTATGTTGCTAAAACGACTACTACTAAAGCGATCATTTGTCCTCTTAAGTGGATGCACCAACAACTTGAGGCATCAAATTCTCTAAGTCCAAATGGACTCCGGTCGGGTGTTCGAGGTTCGTTAAAAATCTTATGCACGCAAATGAAATATGCTATCATACCAAATTTGATATTACGAACTCAATAGAACCATCAAAACTTTAATCCGAGGTAGTTTTGACTAAATATGGGATGCACACTTATAGTTCCATTTGTCATAAATCCACTTAATAACTCAAAATAAGTCTAAAAATCTTAGGACTTAAACCAAGGGTCCCCTAGCCTAAAATCAATGTTCTACAGTTAATGGTGCTGTTAGAATCCTCATTCGAGGTTGTTACTAGGATTTTTGGTTTGTGACCAATTCCTTAACAAATATGGCTCCAAAACAGTCCTAAAACCTAAACAAATTGCCTAATAATCGAACCAACCATTTTGATAAGTCATAAATGACATATAGCCATTATGGGAAGGCTTGAATTTTGAAAATGCACAAAAATTAAGGAAATAACTTAGAAGTTCACTACAATATCCACTATAAAAGGACTTTTATCCGTGAAAGTCAACAGATAAAAATTACATGACAGCTCAAAGCGATGAGGTACTGGGCCTGCATGCTTTGAGAAAGCCTCCCCAGATAACCTCTAAGAAGAAACAATGCTTCTAATGGATTTTACTATAGGTATCCCTTTTTAGTCAACTTTCTTACTTTACTTTCCAAATATCCAAAACTCAACCCCAGCAAACAATTAGCCTAAAAATGAATCAAGAATGGCTAATGCACGTAAATCCAAACCACAATACACTGATATCATGCTAATACGGGCTTAACTAAGGGGAAACTCAACCAAGATAAGGACAATCTAAAGCATGAATCATGCAACCAACTCTTATATCCAAATCCAACCTTCTTTTGCCTTTCAAAACCTACTAGTTACTTCAACCATGTGGAAAGTCATCTAAGTCCTCTCATAGATAATAGAAAATACATAATGGCTACCATAAGAACAAGACCATAAGGGTATACCTGGACGCATAAATGGTGATGATCAAAGTTTGCAATCTAGTCCAAAGCCGCCAACTAATTTGGATGACTTTCAAAACTGATAGTCATGAGTCCAAAGCACAAACATTCAAAACTGAACTATCTTCTCTAGGGTACCCCACCAACTATTGGTGAAACCATGGTAAGTCCAACTTAAGTACACTTCTTCTGCTGAGTCGATATTTGAAATTTCATGTGAAGGCTAAAAACCAAGGTCAAATGTAGAAGAGCCATCATCAAGTGCCAACACCTATCATAGAAACATCAATCCACCACAATCTATCTGAATTGAAGAAGACTGAAAATATGGATAAAGAGAGGCTTAGCCAGCGTACAAATGAAATCCCTAGTTGAGTCAGCTTGAAAAAATGTTGCAACCAAGTTCAACAACTCATAGTTGAAATTTCAGCATCGAGGTTAAACTATTCGATCTCTACTAACCAAACCAACCCTGTAGACGAGTAAGCATCCATAACCCAAACTCTAACAAAACTTCCAAGTTACCATTCATAAGAGTCAAAATCAAAAACTCGAGCCAACAAATCTGAACTAAGTCTAAATGCCCAAATCAGCCTTACTATCATAAATTAGGCATACCTCCAATAGCTCCTACCCGAGCCAAAATCAAAAGATAGCTGAAGAACAAAACCAAAATGGAAGAAAAACCATCGGCTGAAAGCACAAAAAATCAACTCCATATCTACTAAAGGTCATAATGCAATAAAGCATACCCAAGAGCTAACAAAGGCTGCAAATAATACTGGTGGTTATCGAAACCCTAACAGCTTAGAGAAATGCAACCTTAGTCAAAAAATGATCAATATGATGCTCCATGAAAAATAATGAATACCCATATGCATATATCATTTAGGAGAAGCACTCCATAAAGTATTATTATGCCAAAAAATTGCAAAAATAAGGATTCCCTAAATCTATCTATGTAAAACAACCTTAACCTAATTAAACTCTGAATCACATCATAGATGAATAGAGTACCAACATCATTATCAATGCCAAGGTCAAGACCACTATCAGAAAATAAATTAGAAAAATCACTATAATAAATTCCCAATTGGCCAATTTATAAAGGGGTTATAGGAAAAGATCAATAATTTCCAACACCCTTTACTCAATATGACCAAGAATCACACTACCGAGGGAATGGAATATCCAAATCAACACCAATACTAAGTCAAAGATATAAGAAAGAGAGGAACTCAACAACCAAAAAGCCAAACCTAAGACCTTTTGACATCAACTCAAGACCACTATCGGGCGATGAACTAGCCAAATCAAAAGAACAAATGTCAAACTAATCAACCTGAAAAATAACTATAAAAGAATATAGCCATTGCAAAAATATTAGTGACCAAAAGGTAAGCCCTAGAATCTCAAGCTCAGAAATGGACAGTAAAATCAAATTGCCAATTCTTGAAACATAACGGGATAACAGAATGCCACCCTACCTTCACTTTTATAGTCCATAAACTGATCTAACCTTGCTAATAGAAGAGGAAAATGACAAATGATGTGAGACCAAAATTATATGTTTAGTTATTAGTTGCCTCATATTTAGTATTTTTAGTTATCCTTTTTGAGGATTGATTTTATGGATTATGCTTAATATTATATTTTTATTTGTAGGATTAAATTAGTATGAAGATTAAGAAATTTGGAGAAAAATAAAATTAAAATTAAGAAATTATATAAGGAAGTCAAGAAGATATCTTAATGGATTAAATCTAATATTATAATAAATTTATACCCATTGAAATTAGAATTGAAATAGAAAAAACATATCAGTTAGAAAGGTGGACAAAAAGAAAAAGTTAGGCGACCACTAAAGTTGACACAATCTAGTCGAATATGGATTGGGTTTTTATTTCCTAGTCTATTTTTGAATTAGTTATTTTATTTTGGGGTTTTTCTTACACATATAAATATTCCACAAAAATAGTTTTGGGTAATTTTTTTACAACTTTTGAGAAGTAACTTGTAAACTTTTTATTAGAGAAAGCTTGGAGCCACCGTGGAGGCCGGAGAAAATTAGTTTATTCTTTCTTATCCATATTTATTTATTATTCTTTGAGAATTCAAGATTTTGGATTTACTAAACTCAATTTGTAAGTTCATAATTATGATTTTGTCTATGATTTCTAATTGTGATTTTCAAGCCATAAGTAATCACACAACTAGGATTTTGGGAACCATGATTGACTAATAAAGAAGAGGAAGTGCTAAGTCTTTCTTGATTGATGTTCTTGCATGTATTACGATTTTCTTTGGTTTAATTTCTTTCTTAATGACTACAGACATTAAGAACCTACCTGTATTTGATAATTACTTCAAAAGTGAGGTAGAAATTAGGAAAATAAGATCACAATAGTAATTTGAGGCTACCAATCCTCATCTAATTATATTGACACTTAAAAGGTAATATTTAATTTGGGATCTAGGACAAGGGTTTGTAACGTAACACACTCAGACTCAAACTGTAATGAGTATAATTCACCAAAGGCGTTGAAAAGATGGTTGGTGATACATAACTTGTTAGATTCTACATGCAAAGCATTAAGAGAGTTTGACAAAGAACAATAACTCTGTGGAGTTATAAAGTCAGGGGGAACACATTCATAGTTAGTCTCTCTGATTGATTTTATCAACAGAAACTAATATTTTCTTACTTGTTACTTCAATTTATGAACCGTTGACTTGTTCTTTATAATCCCCCTTTTGGAAATAATTAATTAATAGTCTAAATAATTGCATTGACCTAGGTCCAAATCATATTCCTTAGGGGATCGAACCCAACATAGTTGGGTTCTATATTTGTTTGAAGACAACTTTATACTTTATTGTGAGGTATAATTTGGGCAATATCAACTAACCTCACCTCACTATAAAAGAGAAAACCATTAAATCGAGCTAGCCGCTTAGGCCAACAAGCAAAAATAATGAGAAAGAGACTTCTACCTAGATAATTCTCATCTTGTCATCTATCAAGGATGATTAAATCAACATCAGAACAATGATAATAACAATAACAATAATTGAGACATTAATATAAGGTCTAGGTGGTACCAAAAATTAAATTTAATAATAAGTACTACTCTAGGGCCATAAGAGGGATAATACGCTAAGGCAAAAGGACTTTACCCTAAACGCCTACCCCTAAGAAAAATACAATGCTAAATTACTCCATCTACGACTTTAAGAAATCATCTACATGGATAGTCACATATTCATGAACTCTACACTAAGGCACACAAAAACCAATATAAAAATTCTAAGGCATATAATCATTGATGGGTATGAAACACAAATTTAAATCAAATAGAAAGTAAAAGATAGGAAATCAATAGAGCACCTATCATGGTAGAAATTTAAAGTCATAAATCTAATGTGCCTGAAGGGGTATGAATTTTAACAGGTCCAAACTCGATCTGAGCATCTAAATCACCAACTGAGGTGCTAAGTGCACTACCTATAACTGATGGTGACATATCCCCATGAGACAAATTCGGATGTGCTGAATGGAAAATAATCCCATTTTGACGACACTCTCTGGACTGGTGATCGATATTTATGAAATTGTAGCAAACCCGTGAACTCCCTACTTGGTGAGAAATACAGGTTGACTCCAATTGACCAACCAACTGACATCAAGAACACTCCCTACTAAAATGGCCATCTTTCTTGAAATCATAACATACTCAAAAGCTATAAGATGTCAAACAACAAGTGTTGATCCTTTCTAAACATCTAACTCACACTTGGGAACTCTCTAAATCAATGACTAATCTTTTTACAACTAAAACAAGCTTCTAGAATACTCTGAGGTACTGGACCCACTTATCCAGAACAACCGCCATGGCCTAAATATCCATATGGAATACTCTAAGGAGCGATAAGAACTCTGCTCATTGTGATCACTACGAATAAATATCCACATGGCTCACTCCCTTGATATACCCTTTGTTGAGGAGTTCCTCAACTTGACGCTGTAATTCTTTGGTGTCCATAGGGTTGCTTCTGTAAGACAGCTTATTTGGCAATTATGAGCCCAACACAAAGTCAATTTGATGCTCAATTCCCCGAAACGGGGGCAATCGTTGTGGAAGTTCTTTGGGAAATACATCTTCATAATCCTGCAATACACAAGAAATCAAAGGAGAAATAGAAGAATTAGTGGGGTTAGTATTAAAACAATGATCCAAACGAAGCATAGGCATGTCCACATCATAATCCAAGAAGAGTTCCTTATTTCTAGCCAACATCACCATGTTTTCTTGCCCATTTGGCATTGAGCTGGTCCCGAAAATCCCTACTGCCCAACCCATGATTTTTCCCCGCTTTTCACCATTTTCGAGTTTCTTTCCCTTCTCCTTTAACTCCCTTATCTTTTGATGTAATTCATTCACTTGTGATGGCAAAAGAGGATAAAGAGTGACCTTTTGACCATCCTTCTCAAGTGAATATCGGTTGGTCCTCCCATCATGTTCGGTAGACCTATCATATTGTCAAGGTCTACCTAACAACAAATGACATGCTTGCATTGGTATCACATCACAAAGCACTTCATCTTAGTAGTTCCCTACCTTAAACCGTATCACACATTGTCTCATAACCTTTAATTCACCGCATTCGTTCAACCATTGCAACTTGTAAGGGCTAGTATGAAGTGTAGTTGATAATTTCAGAAAGTTCACCAAAGCGACACTAACGACATTTGCACAACTACCACTATCAATCACCAAAGTGCACACATTCCCCTTTACAAGGCATTTAGTATGGAATAAATTTTCCCTTTAGCTAGGGTCGTCTATTGCCTTACAAATCATAGCGCGTCTAACTATAAAGTTTGGAACAACACACCCCCTTCTTGTGGGTAAATAACTTCACCATCATCATCATTATCATTATCAAGTGGCCTATTTCTAGTTTTTTCTCCATCTTGAGGCTCGGCCTCATTCTCCTCTTTTTCAAGACCCACCTCCTCACCAAGGTAATACAATCTCCCTTCCTGCAGTATCACGTTGCGTCGATTTGGACATTCATTGGATTTATGTCCCCAACCTTGGCACTTGAAACATTGGAATCCTTTTGGGTTTGGATACTTGTGAACTTTTTGTTTTAGAGGAATTTTATGGACTGTTTTGGGCTTGGGCAGCCTTGTAGTGGCGGGTTGGTCCTTGTTTTAGGGCCAACCCGAAGAGGATTGAACCACGTCCTTGCTTTTAGGACAACCCGAGATGGATTGTCCCCTTTTCTTGAGCGACGACCTCACTTTAAGCTCCCTTTTAATCTCAAGAGCCGTTTAGAAAATACCTTCAATGGTATCAAATTTGTGAAGTATCAAATGAGTGGAGATCTCTTTGTTCAACCCACATTTGAACTGGATGATGTCATGACTGATTTGTTCCCCACAATGATCAAGCTTCAACATGAGTTGTTGAAACTCATCATAATATGCCATCACACTTTTATTGCCTAGACGCAAGTTGTACAATCTAGCAAGCAATTTATGGCAATAACTCTTGGGAAGGTACCGTTGCCTCATCAAGTACCTTAACTGAAACCAAGGTGGTGGCTGCCCATAACTAATTCATCACCAAAATGCTTGACGTACTCCCACCAAGTGTTGGAATAACCCTCAAAATGAGCTATGGCATAACAAATTTTCTTTTTTTCCGAGATATCATTAACTTGAAAAAATTTGTCACAAGCTGATTCCCAAGCTAAGTAGGCCTCGGGGTCACTTTCACCCTTAAAGACAGGTAAGCTCAATTTGATGGTATTGATGCCTACGTCTTTTTCTTGGTGTCAATTTCCCCTTTATCGATACCCTCGGTACCTCCTTAGATCAACACGACCCCTTCTTAGCTCCTCTTCTCTCAGGTGAACATCATCAAAGGCTCTGTATCCATCATACTCCTCTCTACCATGTTCCTCAAAGTGAGCTGGTCGGTTTTGGTGATTTGGAATCTGATTTGGAGGCATTGGGATTTGTGGAGGTGGTGGTCTTTGATTTGGTGGAGTTTGGTATGGTACGTTCAGATTTTTTGGAGGTAATGGACAGCTACATACTTCTTGTGGAATTGGAGTTTGGGAATGGCGTGGTCTATTTGCTTCTTGGTTTAGAGGGAAAGTAGCGGAATGATTTGTGGCATTTAGTGGGGCTAGAGGTGGATTCATTATTTGGTACAATGTTTCTGGTGAGATAGTTGTGGATGAAGTTCTTTCATGCCCACTTGAAGGAATATGATGAGGAGTGGATGGACAAGAGTTCCTTTGACTCTCCACTTGCTCCAATCTCCCACTTATCGTAGTTAAATCTCCCCTCATTGCCCCAACTTCTGTGTTCAACCTCTCTAAACTTCTAGTAATGGCCTCAAGTGTGGCCTTCATAGTGTGTTGTTCAGTAGTACCCCCACTTTGGGATGTGATTCCTTCCATGTCAAGGTGTTACCTACACAATCAGCAAACAAGTTAGCATTAAACCTCTCCTCACTCACACTCTCTCGGTTCACTCACACTAGAGCTCCACAAATGTCGTAGATTGGCTAGTAACCGTGAATCCTTAAGATATGAGTAAAGCTCTTGTACGGAGTGGATTCTTGTTTAAAACTCAAAGAATTCTCGACGGACTGGATTTAAGAAGTTACAACGTATTCAAACGAATAAAAGCATCCAACTAAATGTGGACACGAACAAGGGAATTCAAAAGGACTAATTGACAACCTAGTAGGAGTGTACTAGCATGTTAATTAGTTCTAGAACCAAGTAATGAAACTAAGAAGCCACAATTAGAAACTAGAAAACCTAAATTTGAGCTTATTAATGATGTGAACAGTAGACAGTGGGTGACGTGAACAGTAGCAAATGGGTGACATGGCAGCATGCAATTGGCCAATCCCACACAATTTAAGCACCAATTCTGAAATTTTAATCTTTACACAATTTGAAAAGGATGAAAATTGGTCTTGGAGGGAAAACATAAATTTTGAAATAAGAAAAGTACCTTGTCCCACAACACTAGGTTCTTGAAATAAGAAAAAGTACTTGTCCCACAACACAAGGTTCTTGAAATAAGAAAAGGTATCTTGTCACACAACACTAGGTTCTTGAAACAAGAAAAAGGTATCTTGTCACACAACACTAGGTTCTTGAAATAAGAAAAATTGCTGAAAAGTAGAAGCTTAGTCTAAGAAATGATGGGTTCAAGGCTTCTCACAACATGTTTTACAATTTTCAGCTTCAACTCTTGAATTTATATCACACTTTTTGGTTGTCTAAAGTTGTAAGAAAAGATGAAAAACTTGATGAACACCACAACAACCTTCAAGAACTCAACAAAAACTTCTTCAAAAACACAACAGAACACCACCACTTGTCAACAACAAGTAACAACAAACAGCCAGCCACAAGGCACCACAACTATGGTCAATATTATAAGCTCAATCTTTTGATCTTGACACCTTTAGTGTTGGTGAGAAAGAAACCAATACTAGAAACACTCTATACAAGCAAAATACTACAAGATCTAGCCAAAAAAAACAAGAAAATGTCGGCCCATACAACAACACATCACAATTTTTGGCCAAGAACACAAAGGTAGCAGATTTGACTATTTCTGGAATTTTTAGATTTTAGTTTTTTTTTGTAGTTTTCAAGTCTCAAGCCCAAGATTGATCTTGTTATAACAAAATCAAATATGGCTTTGGTACCAAATGATACACTACTAACTTGGAGCATATCAAATCTGCCACAAAATCAGTCCAAACACACTACAATTCCGAGAGCTTGAAGATAACAACTCCAATATGTGAAGACAACAATAATCACGAAATTTTGAAGGAATACCAACACCAAAATAGTAGCTACACAAGGAGAACACGAAGATAACAATAACATTAAACAATGGTTCAACAACACAAGATGATTGATTACAAAGAGTACAATGTTAACAACAAGAACAACAAATGGCAGTAACTATAGTGAATAAAAAATCAGCCCCACACGGCTTCACTAAGTTACTGCAAAGTTTCAAGAGTTCAAAATGAAAGATAGTAACTTGACACAAAGATATCTTAGAATCTATGAACCCTAAATTGAAGAAAGGACCCTAAGACCAAATGATTTTAGTACCAAGTTCTTACTTAGACCAAGAGGAACTCATGAACCTCAAGATCTCAAGTTTCTAGCCAAGAAACAACACAAGTGTAACTACACTTGTTGGACAGATTTCAGGTTCTACTCTCAAGAACAAGAGAGAGAGAAACATTCAATGTTACAAAACTTGTTGTTGCGAAATATGAAGAATGAACTAAGTGCTGAAAATAACTCTAATAGCATCTGTTTATATTACACACAAAATGAAGGACAAATGACCTTCATACCCTTCAGTCATTGGGTGCCCTTAGAGTGTAATTTATTACACTTCAAGGCTCATTTTCACACTTTAAAACATTGAAGCTCTTTGGCGGATCAAGTACCAACTCACACGTAGACATTTGCATGAACATGGCTTGTAGTTTTTGTAAATCCTGAGCTCGACTTCGTGTGAATGGTCGAGAACGCATTGGACAACTTTGTACACCCGTATCATGATGTATACTAGGACTCCATGTAACTTGACCAACTCTCTGATATACAGTTTGACATAGTCCTCGACTGAATAGGAAGTATGAACTGGCAAGAAATAAGCTGATCTGGTCATTCTGTCTATGATAACCCAAATAGAATCATGCTGATGACGAGTACGAGGAAAACCCATCACAAAGTCTATGTTCACTTTCTCTCATTTCCATGTGGGAATACTAAACTCCTACATGGACCCACTAGGCTTGTGATGCTCAATCTTAACCTGTTGACACATAGAGCACTTCACTAAAAACTCTACAATATCCCTCTTCATCCCACTCCACCAATAGATCTCCAGAAAATTGTGGTACATCTTAGTGGCCCCTGGATGAATTAAGTATCACGCAACAGACGGTCCTGTAAGAATTTATTGTATTAGGTCATCTATACCTGGCATGCATAAATAACCCTGGCAATGCAACACACCATCTCTCTCTTGGGAAAAAAACTCTATTTTCTGATCTCTGACCGACACTTTTAACTTAACAAGACTGGGATCTCTATCCCATTTTTTCTTCACTTGGAAAACTAGAGATGATTCTGAACTATTCTGCACCCACACACTACCCTCTGCTGAATCGACTAATCGAACACATAGTCGGGCAAGCTGGTGAGCTTCCTTAACTAGCTTATTTTTATCATTCTCAACATAAGAAACACTACCCAGAGACAATCTACTGAGGGCATCAACCACTATATTAGCCTTGAACGTGTGATATAGAACACTCATATCATAATCTTTTAACAACTCTAACCACCTTATTTGACGCAAATTTAAATTTTTTTGAGAGAATACATACTGAAGGCTTTTGTGATCTGTGAAAGCATCAACGTGTACCCTATACAAGTAATGCCTCTAAATCTTTAAGGAAAATACTATAACTGCTAACTCGAGATCATGAGTCGGGTAATTCATCTTCTGGGTCTTAAGCTGTCTAGAGACATAGGCTATGACCTTACCTATGTACATGAGGACACAACCCAAACCTACTCTTAATGTATCACAGTACACAACAAACCTATCTGAACCATCTAGTAGGGTCAAAACTGGGGCTGAGGTTAGTCAAGTCTTCAACTCCTGAAAACTCTTCTCGCAAAAATCTGACCACAGAAATTGGACTTTTTTCTGAGTCAATCTGTACATGGGGAATGCAATAGATGAAAACCCTTTAACAAATTAGTGGTAATATCCAGGAAACTCAAGAAACTCTAGATATGTAATGGAGAGATCGGTCTAGGCCAGTTTCTCATCGCCTAGGTATTTTGAGGATCAACTCTAATGCCATCAGAAATAATATGATCAAGGAATGATACCGACCTTAGCCAAAATTTTCACTTACTAAATATAGCGAATAACTAATGAGTTCTGAGAGTCTGAAGTATGATTCTGAGGTGATCTGCATGATCATTCTTGCTATAGAAATAGATAAGAATGTCATTGATGAAGACGGTAATGAACATGTCCAAGTACTGCTTGAACACATGATTCATTAAATCCATGAAAGCTATTGGGGTATTTATAAGACCTAAGGACATGACTAGAAACTTGAAGTTACCATACCGGGTTCTGAAAGCTATTTTCAGAATGTCACATTCTCTGACTTTGAGCTGAGGATAGCCTGATCTTAGTTTATATTAAAAAGGTAACTAGCACCCTAAAGTTGGCCAAACAAGATATCAATTTTAAGAAGTGGATATTTATTCTTGATTGTGACTTTGTTTAACTGACTTTCTAACGCACGAATAAGACTGGTGCACCCCATAGGGAAATGATAGATCTGATGAACCCATTATCTAAAAAGTCCTTTAACTATTCTTTTAACTCCCTAAGTTCTACTGGTGCCATTCTATTTGGTGGAATAGATATGGGTTGAGTATCTAGAAGAAGGTCTATTTTGAAGTCTATTTCTCTAATGGGAGGAACTCCAATTCATTTACTACTAGAACTAACTCAAGAGTAGGAGTCTCTAAACTGGAGTCATTGACTCGTACAAGATGATAGACACATCCCTTGGATATCATTTTTCTTTCTCTAAGGTATGAAATCAACTGACCCTTAAGCTTTGTAGTACTACCTCTTCATTCAAGGACGGGTTTATTTGGAAACTGATAATGAACAATTTTGTTTCTACAATCAACTGAGACATAGCATAAACTGAGCCAATCTATGTCGAGAATGATATCAAAATCTGCCATCTCTAATTCTACTAAGTTTGTTGAAGTAATTTTCTGAGATATCATAATCGGACAGTTCTTGTATACCTGTTGAGCTATAATAGATTTACCCACTAGGGTAGAAACTAAGAAAGGCTCTGCTAGGATTTTTGGACTGACTCCAAAGTTAACGGCTATATAAGGAGTTACAAAAAATAAAGAAGCTCCCAAATCTAGCAAGGCATAAACATGTAAATAAAATATCTATAATGTATAGTGACCACATCAGGAGAATTTTCCTAATCTTGTCTAAGCTGAAGTGCTTAAAGCCTGTTTGGGTGGCACTAGAAGCGGCACCCTGCTGATAAGGGTGACCGAATTAGGCTGAGAGACGATTATACTGACCCTGAGAGCCCGAATGAGGACAATCTCTGACTCTGTGGCCTAGATTTCCACACCCAAAACAAACATCATTGCCAGCTCTGCGGACACCCTGATGGTTATTGCCACATGTCTGACAAAGAGAATTAGTTCGAGCACTACTGACCCTACCTTGAGATTTAGAGCCTAGCGCTATCTTTGTTACCATTTATAAACTTAGGTAATAGAGCACTAGATAAGTACGGAGCTAGAACTGAAGACTTTGGATGAAGTAGGGAACAATTACCGCTCTCTAACTTAGGCTGATTGAAATTGAAGCTACATGTTCTAGCTCTTTTATTCTACCTCTCTCTCTATTCTTAGCATTTTCTATCTGCTGAGC
Source organism: Capsicum annuum (assembly GCF_002878395.1). Classification (NCBI taxonomy): domain Eukaryota; kingdom Viridiplantae; phylum Streptophyta; class Magnoliopsida; order Solanales; family Solanaceae; genus Capsicum; species Capsicum annuum. The sequence goes on from NW_025889074.1 coordinate 13,433, forward strand.
ATAGACCATGATCCTGGATATGTCTATCACCTTAATCAACATTATAGTTCTACACATATTACCATACTATCTGACACCTCAGACATAAACTTGCTCATTCTGGACCTACTATTTGCTACTACATGGGGAGCATACCTAGCTAACTAAGTAAACTTGAGGGAATACTCTTTTACATTTATACTATCCTACCTGAGATTGATGAACTCTAACAGTTTGGCGTTTCTCAGCTCTAAGGGAAATAATCTATCAAGGAAAGTAGTAGCAAACTCTTCCCATTCTATGGTCTCTGCATCTGTGCCCCTATCTACCTTCCACTATTTAAACTATGTATGAGGTATATCTTGTAGCTCATAGGTAGCTAACTCAGCACTCTCACTAGAAGTCACTCCAATAATATCTGCAACTTTTTGAACCTGATTGAGGAATTCCTATGGATTCTCTTATGACTTAGATCTTGAGAATATGGGAGGATTCATTCGAGTAAAGTCTCGAATCTTGGCTGCAGTAGTATTGGCTACTGGGTTGGCCTAATTAACAGCTGGCCGTTCATTCTGAGCTGCTACTGAATTAGCTAGAGTAGTGAACGCAGCTCTAAATTCTTCATGAGAGACATGCTCGTCCATGGGATCTGCCTGAATAGGCTGAGGTGCTGACTGATTTTCGGTTCTCCTTTTGATAGTCTTTTTGGGAGGCATGTCTATAAACAAAAAGAAGAAATGGATTAGACTAAGATTTTAACTTGAGTTTATTCTCACTCATACAACATGAATACTAAAAGAAGGGAAATTTTTCCTAAAATATCTCATGGCCTCCTGTCCATAAGTGTGGCGCACTACACACCCATGCACAAGACTCTACTTGATGCGACTTTCAGACTTTCTAGGACTCTTTTGAACCTTAGGCTCTGATACCAAGTTTGTAATGCCCTAATTCTGTACCCCGGATGTTACACGGTTCTTATAACCCCGAAGGACCACAAGCTAACCCATGACTGATATCTACTATGAGCACTAAGTAATAATGCTGTAATAAATATGGAAAATAGGCTGAAATACCAAAAGGTTTAAAATCTGTAAATACTAATAAAAGAAAACCTTTGTAATAATATCTAATAAAACATCTAAACACTGAAATACTATATGAACTAGTCTA
>NW_025889074.1:17584-39790 GCF_002878395.1 Capsicum annuum
TATCTAATAAAACATCTAAACACTGAAATACTATATGAACTAGTCTAGTCTGAAAAACCTCTAACTAAACTGACTGAAAGTGGAATTGATGGGACAAGTCCCCAACTTACTTCGACTACTGAACTACTGATAAACTAAAGTACTAAAATAAAAGTATTCCCTCAAATAGATGAGGACTTACTATTGAAACTTCTGTTGATAACTGGATCTGCCTATGCACAGTCAGGAACCGGAGCATCTGAACCTATGATATGAGACATCATAGCGTAAAGAAAGAGTATGCGTCAGTATGTGGAATATACTGGTATGATAGATGAGTTAAGGATGAATAAAAGGGTTCATATTCATAAATAATAACTGACTGAATAATATAGAGTATCTAATATGAGTGTACATAGATAACTAAACTACTGTAAATACTGAGCATATAATACTGTGCATGCACGTGTATACTATGACTGAGGTTGTATAAAGCTAAGCACTGAGTTTTGATACTGAGTAACTGATATCTGAAGTTACTGATAACTGAGTTACTGATGATACTAATTGAATGTATCTGACAGTCCTGATTCTGCTGAACTAAACTGAGTTCTATACTGAGACTAAGATTGAGATTGTAGGAAGTAATCATCTACCAATATTCCCCCTTTTTAAATATATTTGGGTTCTAACCTGTAACCCCAGCTACAAGGGTGTCAGTACCATGACACGGGTAAAGACACTGAAGAGTTACCCTCATCTGAAAAGTACTCTAATGAGAACGGTGGAACCCTCAACTAGTAGGTTAAAACACCTTTAGTCGGTTGATGTCTCAACCTGCGCTAGCTACATAGTTCTGGAACAGAAGGATTGCTTTTATGGATCACACCCTCTACTGGCAAGTGAGTCCCCATCCTTGGGTCCACTCGGTGCTGAATCCTACTCCTAACTAAAAGACACTGAACTGAGTATACTGGACTTGACTGATATTGAGTCTATTAAATTTTTCTGAGTTCTATAACTGACTGAATTCTACTGAGTTTTATAGCTGACTGAATTTTAGTAATCATGATATGACTGATACTTTTCTGTAATTGACACTGGCTCTAGGTAAACAACTAGATTTTTGGGTATTAAATACCTCTAGGACTCGATAGCATAAAAATAAAGCATAGCATAATCTTATAAGACATAACAACAATTACTTATCCATAATTCATTCCTAGAGACACTTTATCAAACACTTGTAGGGCATAAGCTTGTACATATACTAGCATGTCATGATTGTATCATTTAATTCAAATGGACATTCTATCAAACACTTGGGGAGTACAACTTAATGCACATAATCATGGATAACATATAAATATTGTAACTACAATGCCCAAACATGCAATTTCATGGATTTAGCATGCAATTCATAAAATTTCCCATAAATAGTATTCTATTTTCATGAATCTTATCATAATCATGGATTGAAAACCAAATTAACATCATAGACATGCGTACAATAAATTTCAAATATGGGAATTCATAATTCCATAAACTTGTAGTTTTTAAAAAGGGGATTTTTGGACTCTATGGATAAAGGTACCCATAAATGAACATCTAACATACCTGGGAATTGACAACTGAGAAAATGCACGGTGGCACGACGTGGTGGTATTGCATTGCCACACTGGATATGACCTGGAAGCTCACCACATGCGGTGACATTGCGAAGCTTCACTAGAAAGAGAAAAATTGTTAAATTAAGCCTTAGCATGATGCACCATGATCGCAGAGGCTAATTGTATTTGATAATTGCCATTTGGTCATGATTTGCGATGCTGAAGTGCCAGTTGGCACACTACTTTACAAAAATAGCTCTAAATCTTTGCCTGAGTATTAGATTTGGGCAATTTTTATATCGTTGGAAAGCTGACTGAATTTACTATGGATTGGTAAGCTCTAAACTGGAAAATACTAAGTATTTAAAAAATTCTATCTAGAATAACTCACGTACTGAGAGTTAAAATGAGCTAAGGAAAATGAGTTAAAATGAACCAAGGGTCCCCCTAGCCTAAAATTAATGTTCTGAAGCTGATGCCACTGTCACAATCCTTATTTAAGATTGAATACTAGGAGTATTTGTACAAGACCAATTCCTTAATAATGTAGCTCCAAAATAGGGAAACGAACCTAGAATCCAAATGAACTATTTGATAATTGAACCAACAGTTTTGGTAAGTAATGAATGACCTGTAGCCATTGTAGGAAGGATTGAAATGCTAGAAATATACAAAAATAATGGGAATTATTTGGAGGGTCATTACAACAATAATTAGCTTAACGTGTACGATTTTTACATGTGTACACCTTAAGATTGACTAATTCAACTTTAATTTTGGTGATTGTGAAACTATTGACTTAAGGTGCAAGAGTTTAAATTCATATTCGTACACCACATTATTGACCAATTTGGTTTCAAGTTTGGTCCCTATACAACGATCAACTTAAAGTGCAAGATTTTAAATTCTCCTTCATCACCTTGAGACTTGACAATTTCAACTTCAAGTTTGGTAGCTTTACATTAGATATTTGTAAAAGTGCTAACTTAATATCCAAAGAGGATGAATTTTATCCACCATAAGCATGGAAATTTAGAGATCCTTTAAAGGATAAGTCTATGTAAAGGCCAGCTTAAGGTTCTATATTGAACTAAATTTGTGAAATATTTTCTATTTCTAGGAGTTTTTAAATTTTTAACCTTCTCCATAGTTGTAACGTATTGATTTTGAGGTTTTGAAATAATTTAAATGGTTCATGATGCCATCGGGAACGAGTTGTGTAATTTTATGATTTTTAGAGACTTGAGAAGCCATATAGTTGACTTTGGTCAACATTTAGTATTTTGAGTGTCAAATGGAAAAATAAACTATCCCAATGGATCCAAAATATCAAATTTGGGTTGGTAGTAGGATTGGTTTTGTTTTGATAATTTTATTTTTTATTTTGACCCCTTATTTAGAAATAATAGAATATGATTAAGGGTTAATTTATCGATAAATACATTTTTTTTAAAAAAATTGATGTCTCCATTGAGTCTAGAATGATTAAATTAGCCTAGTAGTATATATGGTTTATTTTTGTTGGGTTTCAAATGAGTCCCGAGGTTTTGTTTGGTGATTTTGAAAACTATACAAATCAGTTGATTATTGTTATCTGGTGCTTGAATGTCACCTTATTAATGAACATAGAGAAGGAATTATTCCATAATAAGAAATGAGATGGTGGGGCTACGATTGTAATTTCAATTAGGTTGGGTTAGATAGAAGGCCCTTCTTTGTGAACGCAATAGGGATGTCACAAATGTAAGGGTCTGGGTCTTAGACCTTCACAAAGTTGAAGACCTCTCTGCGAATATGAAGGCCAATTTAATTCGATAGTCAGTGTTGAACCTCACAAACATGAAGGTTCGACCACGTTCGAGGGTTACTATTTACTGAATAGTATAAAACCCATTTTATAATTTTACTACAATTTTGGACCTCAAAGATTTGAGAAAAATAATTTTTGAGGGTTTCAACATTGATTTTCTTTTGGGTAACTTCTAAACTCATAATAACACTCTATCCCATTGCTTTATCTTCAAAAACACCTTTGAATCATCAAATTAGGAAATTAGGGGGATTTAGCGGTAATGTTTAACATGGATTTTTATTTATTTTGGACCTCAATTTAACCTATTTTTGTGTGGGTTTTCACTTGTAAACTCTTATAACCTAAGGTAATGTAGTTTAAAATAAATTTTCAATTTTTCCCTTTTTGTTTTTTAGCATATTTTTCAAACCAACTTTGGCCCTAACCTAAATATCAATAATATGTGTATCATTAGGTTTCTTTTAATGTGTAGAAGTTATAATTGAATATTGTAGTTACTTTTGGGGTTGTTCATGAGGGAAATGTTGTAATGGCCATGTAGGTCATTTTCCATACTTCAGCTTATTTTCACCGTTAAAGCTTTTCGATGGTTGCCCCAAGTCATTTATGACTTGTTGGGATTGACAGTACGGTTACCGGGTAGTTTATTTTCTTTTAGGGCGAATTCCCTATTTAGAAGTCTTCATTGGTCCTAAATGGCCACCGGATGAAAACTTCAGTAAAATGTCCTCGTATAGAAATTCTAATAATGCCAACAACTCAAGAAAGTTGGTTTTAGGCTAGTGGAACTTTGGTTTAGGTCTTGAGACACTAATCTTATTTTAATTGATTGGTCGAAAAGTTAAGAAAAATAAAATATGGGTGTCGGACCCACATTTGGTCGAAACAAACTTGGAAGAAATTTTGAGTATGCCATCACATACAGAACATCAAATTAGGTACAATTACATTGTTCATTTGCATATATGGGATTTTTAATGAATTTAAGTTTTAGCTGCCATCTAGTGCAGCTGCAATCACAAGCCAAGGGCTGAGTCATGATACCCTTGGAAGGAGAAGATAGTGTGATTTTGGGGAATGTGTGCGATCATAACTCGCACATGCAGCTTTAAAAAGCTATAGTTGTAGGTCTGAGTCTACAATAGTTGAACCCAAGAACTTGGTATGGGTATAAATAGACCCTAAATATTCTGAATTCAACCATTTTTCACCTCTTTCTTGAGAGAAATACCCCTAAATTGTGTGATAACTTAAAATTAAGGCTTATGGGTGACTTAGAAGATAGATTAACATTTATTTTCATAATTTTCTTCTAATTTAAGGTAAGAGTTGACCCTTTTTTTTATGAAATTTCTTAATTTCTTGTTCAACATCCCAAAACCTTTAAGTCTTAATTGTATCCCCAATTTAGGTTAGCTTTAACCCATTTTTTATGGTAATAATTCCTTAGGCTTGTGAGAATGTTGGGTTGATTTCAGAAATGCGATTTTATAAGTGGGGCCCATATAGAGTTTTTGTGTGATTTTTGGACCCAAAGCACAATGGTACAATATGGGTATCATTGTTATTGTATTAATGAGTGGAATGTGTTTTTTTTAGCTTGGCATATATTAATGAGGCCTCTCAAAAGAGAAAAATGATGCTTTAGCAGTTCGTTGAGCTTTCTTAGGTATCAAGGTAGGCTAGATTTATCCATTGTTAGATTGAGATATTTCGTTGTATTTTTATGATATTATGTTGGATTTGGGATTTGTTTAGGTGTTTGATTGATGAAATACAAGATTTGGGCTAGTTGGACAATTTAAGGTATTTTTATCCCATAGAGTTGAAACATTTATCTTGTTCCTTTATGGCTTGGATCAATTAGACGTCATTTATCATTTTTTAGCATGAGAATGTTATAGATAATTCAAGTTAGATGAAAATTCTTTAGACACTAATGCTTAGGGTAAGTTGGCCTTAGTTGTTTATACTTATAAAAGTTGCCTTAGTTTCCATTAGACTTAGTTAAAGTATGTGAGAGGAGTCTCTACCTTAGGGATAATTATGGCTTGATGTACATATAAGGGTGGATTTAGATGCCTTAGCCCAGTCCAGGGTAGGACTTGCCTTGGAATGTAAATTGGGGATTTAGAAGTGGGTTCCATGACTTACCTTAAGTTGAGATTAATAATTAGTTCTCTTGTAAACCTTTTACACTGGTTAGACCCTTGGAAATATGTGTTGACGTAATATTGAGAAACCTTGATACTTGATGGTTATGTTGATTAATAGGAGGTTTGACACCAATTTATGATGCTACTATTTATGCTATTGATGACATAATTCAGGATGTTGATTTTACATATATATATATATATATACTCGTTTCGAGTCTAGAAGATAATTATGTTATTGATTATATACTTGGTTTGAGTTTGGAGGATTATTACGACACTGTTGATATTACCAGTTCGAGTCTTGCTATTGATTATTTACCAGTTAAAGTCTAGCTGTTCATATTTTTATCGGTTTGAGTTTGGATATAAATATTATGCCATGGAGATATACATCTTATGATTAATGATCTCGGGGTATGAGATTGAAAGTAGCAATTTTGCTAGGATGGAAAATAAGGAATTGGTTATGATGTAAAATGACATAAATGTGCTCTAGGGGTAGAATGACTAGTTGAGAAAAGATGGATAGTTGATTAATATTGACTAATGTATAAATGATGATAAGGTTTCTATTTGTTGGTAAAACAGTGGAACGTGGGTACTTTGTCAATTATTGTTAAGTTATGGAATGATGGTTAAATAATGAGTTGGTTATTTGTAAATGATGAATGGTTGCTTTACTCTACCATGAGTGCACTCTCCAAGTATATGGGAGTCTGTGATGAGTTATTTACTTTTCCTCACCAATTGGTATATGGGAGCCAATTTTGTAAATAATGATTGCATGTGTCAATGCTTTATGTCACATTATGCTATTATTCTGGTTCATTTACTTATTTATGCACAATGATAATGGATTTTATTCAGGTTCATTTCCATACTTTGATGTAGTTATGTTATCTTGCATTTATCATACTTATATCATGACTTATCTCAGTCGGATGATGATGCCTACTGAGTAACCATTATTTTGGTACTCATACTACACTTTTGTACCTTTTTGGTGCTGATCTGAGTACTCTAGCTATTGGAGTTAATGGATGATCATGTAGTGTGGATATATTTGGAGATACAGTAAGCACTTGGAGTCGAGCCTTCTACTTCCTTATATTTTTTATATTTAGTCTTTTGTTATCGAGACATATGTTATTGACTATTCCATATCTTTAAGTTTTAATACTATTAGATGTTCTTGTATTGGATTTACCAGGTCGTGAGATGGTATCTTGTATTGACTGATTTATCTTTTTAGAACTCTTTATTTACTTATAAATATGTTGTTCATTTCTGCCTATGTTGGGCATTTTCTAAAAAATTAACCCATTACATTGGCTTTGGGTAATATTTTGGCTTACCTACTGTTGGGGTTTAGTAGATGCCATCATGACTCATAAATTGGATCATGAAAAATTTGTATCAAATATGGGGTACACAAGTATTGTTGGTATAAGAGAAAATGTGTAGTTGAGTCCTGCGAAATAAAACTATGATGTTTGTTTACCATCTTTGGGAGACTATAGGACATTCTTTGGAGTTCATTACTTCTTTACTTACTTCTAGCTAAAAGTCTGAGTTGGTTTGTAGATGTATTCCCTTAACTTTACTCATTCACATATGGCCAGAACACATGCTACTTCTACCGAGATGAGGGTCTCGAGGCCAAGCCTAGGTATCCTACTCCTTTTTATAGATGACCTAAAGGTCATGGACATCTGCGTGATATATCCCTAGCTGGGAAAAGATAGGCCGCCTTCCCCAGGTCCTATTCTTACTTTTAAGCCAGAGATTCTTTTGCCCCATCTAGCAGTGGGCTAGTGACCAGCCCAAGCTCCACCAAGGTTTATTTATTTCTTCGTGCTTAGGGATGTGTTGGTTTTACTTTTGGATTAAGTCACTTGTGCAATGTCTGATGGTGCATAGTCTATATATCAGAGTGGTATTAAGGCAGGGGCACAACCTGTAGCTGCGGCTCCTAGTGTTGAGGTTCATCCTACCCCAATAGTTTCTCACTCAATGGTTGCTTAGCCTACTATGTCTTTTGAGGAGCAGAAGATATTGGACAGATTCTTGAGATTGGCTCCACCTAGGTTTTCTGGTTCTCCGAGTGAGGATGCATATGAGTTCCTAATTGCTTGTAAGAATAAGCTCAATAATTTAGGACTTGATGAGACTCTTGGTATAGATTAAAACATATTTATTTAAATTTGGTTGCTCAATAATGATAGAGAGGTTACAGGATTCTGGAGTAGTTAGATCTTATCCTTTATCATGGAATAACTTCTCTGAGATGTTCTAAGAGAAGTAAATACCTCAAAACCTTAGAGATTGTTTAAGCAATCAGTTATCTATATCGGAGAAAGTCTTCATGATAGTTGTAGAGTATGAAGATCATTTTTATGAGTTGGCTAGGCATGCTACTTCTATGTTTGACACTGTGTATAAGAGAGTTTACTGCTTTGTTAGCGAGTTAAGACTCCCTATTTGTATGTCTACTGAGAGTTTAGTTGTTATGAGTACGTCTTTTGTTGAGCATTCAGATCACGCTTAGGTAATGGAGGAGATATATTGCGAGGCCTAAGGGGTCAACGATAAGAGGACTAGATATTAGGGCAATTTTAGTGGGAGCTGTAGTAGTTCCTGATTTAAGGGTAGTAGTTCTCATGGTGGGTATTCTCTATGTTCATCCTATCAGACTCAATGTCATCCTCGTCGACATATTCAAGAAGTACTTTAGATTACAAATGAAAGCCAATCTAGTGCTAGAGACCGCCCTGTTCAGGGTGGCAATTAGTTTTTGAAGGGTTCCTCTTCTAGTCATTTTAGTCGTGTTGGTCATTCCGAGTCAATTACACCTATTGATTCTAGTTCATCTCAGGGAGCCTATTATTATTATGGATCTTTTGGTCATTATTCTTGAGAGTGCCTTAGTCATGGGGTAATTGTTTCTTCAGCTCAGGGTGCTTTCCCTATTAAAGCAGTTCATCCCTCAACTAGAGGTAGTTATATGATCGCAGGTGTGGTTTCCAGGGTACTTGAGGGGGTTCTTATGTAGGTAGGATAGGAGGCCGGTCAAGTGCCCAGCTAGGTGGCGGATGTGGTCGGCTATATGCAATACCTTCTAGAACCAAGGTTGAGAGTTTGGTTGCTATTGTTACAAGTACAATTTTGGTGTGCGGCCAGTCGGCCCTTGCTTTATTTGATTCGAGATCCACATATTCATATATATATTCTTATTATGCACCATGGTTGGAGTTTTAGTTTGAGTTATTATCTGTGTCATTATGCATATCTACTCTCGTGGTTGATTTTTTAGAAGTGAATCGAGTTTTTAAATCATGTGTTATGACTGTTAGAGATATTGATACTTATGTTGATCTTATTATTCTAGATATGGTGGATTTTAATGTAATTTTGGGCATGGAGTGGTCATCCGATTATCATGCGGTCATGGATTGTTTCACCAAGACCATTACCTTAGTTATTCTTGGCGTACCACCAATCGCATGGCAGGGAGATATTAACCATGAGCCAATAGGGATTATCTCTTCTATGTGTCCTAGGAGACTTATTTCGAGGGGTTGTGAGTTATATCTCACTTATATTTTTGATACAAGTATGAAGAGTCAGTCGTTTGGCTCTATTACTATTTTTTGTGAGATTCCTGATGTATTCCCTATCGACCTACTTGGTATCCGCCCTATCTGTGAGATTGATTTTGCTATTTATCTCAAGCGTGGCACCCAACCTAATTCTATGGCACCTTACTGCATGACTCTCGTTGAGATTAAGGAGTTGAGTTCTCAACTTTAGGATTTTTTTGTTAAGGGATTTATTAGAATGAGTGTTTCCTTGGGGAGAACATGTATTATTTGCGAAGAAGAAAGATGTCTCCATGCCTATGTGTATTGATTATAGGCAGCTTAATAAGGTGACGATAAAGAACCATTATCCTATTCCTTGCATTGATGATTTATTTTACCAACTTTAGGGTGAAACAATGTTTTATAAGATTGATTTTAGGTTTGGTTACCATCAATTGAGGGTTCAATCCGAGGATGTCTTGATGAAATCATTTAGGACCCATTATGGTCTTTACGAGTTCCTAGTGATGTGTTTTGGTTTGACTAGTGCTTCAGCCACATTCATGGATTTTATGAACTGAGTATTCAGACCTTATTTAGATTTCTTTGTCATTGTGTTCATCAATAATATCCTTGTGTATTCGAGAAGTAGAGAGGATCATGCTCAACATTTTAGTATTGTGCTCCAGACTTCGAGAGATCATGTGTTTTTTATCAAATTCTTTAAGTGTGAGTTTTGGCTTGAGTCAATGACATTCCTTGGACATGTGGTGTCTAAGGATGGTATTATGGTAGACCCAACTAAGATTAAGGTGATATGTGATTAGGATAGACCTACATCTTTTATTGAGGTTCATAGCTTTATTGGTTTGTCCGTTAGTATAGACGATTCATCAAGGTTTTTGCGACTATTTTAGTGCCTATAACCAGATTAACTCAGAAGGAGGATTTTAGGTTGCATGTATAATTCCATGAGTTTCTTCTCGGTTATATTGAGTTAAAAATAAGAAATTTCCTTGCTGCAAACAAGTTCTTATTTCTGATAATCTCTGCCTATACTTTATTCTACATAATTTGTTATTGAAGTACAATCTTGCCCTTGTTGCTTCCCCTTTGCTAGTTAGGTTCCCATACTTGCAAATTTTAGGCATTATAGTGAATTGTATCATCTTGCACCTTTCTTTTGATTTTCGGAATGCCTGCTTTGTCCAGTGTCAAAAATAGCTCTGCCTTGACTTGGTAGTTACTCCTCATAGTGGAATTGACAATTACCTGAACAAGTAAACTCAAAGTTAGACAAAAAATTAGCTAGAGTGTTGCCTTCCTAAGGGAATGTATCACACTAACTAATATACATTCCATCAAATCCTTGATAGTTTTAACCACCATTACAATCCTCCATGGGATTTCCCACTGTGAGTTCAAAATTTGCACAATACTCCAAGAATCACTTTCTAAAATAATCTACTTTATGGAGTTCCTACTACAATATAGTAGACATTCATTCATAGCCAAAGTCGCAGCCTCCAAACTTATGGTGTCTTTGATTCTGACTCCTTGAGCTACCACAAAATTTCCCATCTCATCCCTTATAGAAAATGCAATAGAGCTGGGGCCAGAGTTTCTTTTTGAGGCTCCATGTGTGTTCCCTTTTAGCCTGCCCCTTTGAGGAGGAGACCATATAATCAACTTAAAATCAATCACTATTCTTACCACTTGTAGATCATTACCAATTCTGGTCCACTCTCTTCGTATCACTTGAATATTAAATCTAAGCTTGATAAATCTCACAATAGTCTCATTAATCTCCAAGAATAAATTCCTTTACATATAAGATCCACCATGTCTAATTGTATTTCTTCTTTTCCACAAGAACAATATAATAATAGAAGGCACAACATTATACATAATTTCCCCCTATAATTCCCACCATGGTTTCTCCACATTCTCACAGTTTGTTTCAAGTTCAACCTTGTCTCTATTTACCCAATCCCTGCAGAATAATAATTCCAAACCTTGACAGCAATTTACCTTGAAAAGAAAAGGTGAGAAATTATTTCTCTAAGAGGTATAGCACAAAACACATAACATCAGAAAACTTCAGAATTCCAGCTGTTTAAAAGAGCAGCCACTAGAATCATACCCTTCCAAACTCTCCAGATTAAAAATAATATTTTGAAAGGTAACCTTTTAACCCATATTACTTTCAAATCTGTACCCTCCTCCTCCCTATGCCTTAGTAATTCCCATGCAGATTTAGTAGAGAATTTTTAAGTACTATCTTTCACCACTAAGGATTATCCATAATGTATTCATAGCTAACACAGTTCATGACATCTCTTACATGTTCCACCACTTCAATAGGCACTTCATCTTTCACTGCATCATAGTTCCAACTTTCTTCATTCAGGAAATTAGAATTGTCAAACAGTGGATGACAAGTTGGAAAATTAGACTGATGTTTAAATAAAGGAATAATATTGGTCCAATTATCAAACCATATAGTAGAAGTTCCCCCTCTAGGCTCCCACCATATTTATTGTTCCAAATTGTCTCTGTTTTCCAACATGGCCTTCAAAACTGGAGACCCTTCCCCCCATTGTAAAAAAAATAGGAATCTATTTTTTACAATACTTTTTACACATACAATTGGTCCACAAATTATTATGAGTCCTAAACCTCCACCATAGTTTAGAAAACATAGCCTGAGCCACTTCTGATATATCCCTAAAACCCAGCCCATCTTTTTTTTTTGGGTAGAGTCAATCTATTCCATTTAACCCATTGTTTATTTCTTCCTGAATCCTTATTCTACCAAAAAAATTTTGCAAAAATTCTTTCCAACTCTTTGATTACTATTTTAGGAGGAACCTTTGCTGAAAAAATATAAAGAGGTATGCTTTGAAGCACACTTTTAATAAGTACCTCTTTACCACCAAAGGATAGCAATCTCCCTTTTCATTTTTTATGTTTATTCTGAATTTTATCTAATAAATCAGAATAATTCTCTTTTTTCCTCTTAGAATGTGATAGTGGACAACCAAGATATTTTAAAGGAAAAAAAAACCCTGCTTATTCCGGTATCTTATTCTACTTTAACCACCATATATGTTGATGAATTCTGATGCATATAAAAATAGCTTTTGTTTATGTTTATTTTTTGACCAAATTCTCTCTCATATTCCTTTAAAATCTACATTATCTTTGCAATAGAATACTCATTAGATGAAGTGAAGATAATATTATCATCAACATAAGCTACATGATTCAATCCAGAACTTACTTAGGCAAACTATACCCCACAAAAAAGGATCATCAAAAGCCTAATTTAAAGATCTTGCCATAACTTCAGCTGCTAAAATAAAGAGAGCAGGTGACAAAGGATTCCCTTGTTTAAATCCCCTTGCGGAATGAAAGAATCCCACAGATTGTCCATTCAACAAGATAGAATAATAATTTTTAGATAGAAGTCTCCAAATAACGTCTACCATTGTATTAGGAAAGCCAATTATCCTCAACACTTTCTTTAAGAAAAAACAAAAGACCCTATCATATGCTTTAGCCATATCAAGTTTCGAAACCATATTAGAAGGTTTTTTTCTTTTTCCTATATCAACAACCAACTCCTGGGTTAGAAGAACATTTTCCATAATAATTCTATTTTTAACAAATCCAAATTGGTCAGGAGATACCAGTTTTTGTAAAATATTTTACATTCTATCATGAATGATTCTTGACAGAATCTTATTGATAAAATTACTAAGACTAATTGGTATCAAATATTAATAGGTTTGAGCATTATCTTTTTTAGGAATGAAAACCAAATTAGCATGAATAATTGATTTTGGAAGGGTATTACCTACAAAGAAGCTTTTGACTATCCTAACAATATCTTCACAAATAATGTCCCAGCAAATCTAAAAAAAATCTTACTGAGAGTCCATCTGGTCCACTAGCACTATCACTATTTAACTTAAAAATGACCCACTTAATGTCCAGCTCATCAAGAATAGCATGTAAAATCTCATTTTTCATGGTTAGAAATCAATTCAAGAATGTTATTCAGTAAAGGAAAGTCTGTAGCATCTCTTTCCTAAGAAACCTTTCTGGTAAAACCTAATGACCTCATCAGCAATCAATTTCTCTTCCTCTATCCAACAACCATCATCATTGAGGATTCTGAAAATCTTTAATTTATTTTTTCTTCCTCTGACAATACCATGAAAAAATTTAGTGTTTCTGTCTCTACTTTCAAACAAATCATACCCATCTTTCTCCAGTCAGAAACTTTTTTCCAACTCAAGGTATTTAATATATTCAGCTCTAGCTTTTTGCATCACAATTCTATTTAGAGATAAAGGTTTCTCCTCAAACAACTTTTCTTTTACTTTAGAAATCTCCTCTCTAATAATTAACTATTGAAAAATGACCCCAAAAGTCTTTTTACTCCATAAAGTTAGAGCCTTCTTAACTTTTTTGATCTTTCTTAAGTTATTAAAAAGATTATCAAAAAAATCTACCTCAGAATTCCTTATGACCACCTCTTTGAATTCTGAATGTTCTATTTCGAATTTCAATAATTTCAAAGCTTTATGAATCACAAAATCAGTCTTCTCACACTTAGCAACAAAGGTGCATGATCGGATTCATCTCTAGCAAGAAGTTCCACCTCCATAAGATTAGATTTATCTTGAAAAACATCATAAACAAACAATCTATCTAACTTTTTAAAAATACAATCCTCTTCTACTCTTCAATTCCACCAAGTGTAAGGGCTCCCTTTATGAATTATCTATCTCAAATGATAAGCCTCAATATAATTTTTGAACTCTTCTATATCATCTGCAACAAATGCGATCCACCAGCCATTTCAGAGGCATTTATAATTACATTAAAGTCCCCTCCAATAAACCATAATCCTGAAATTATGTTGGCCATAGTTACAATGCTATCCCATAACTCTAGTCATTGATTTCTGTCACATTTTTCATATACTAGAGTTAGTATAAAATCTAAACCCTTAGAATTATTCTGAAGCAGTAAAGATAGTTGTTGATCAGTATCACTCTCAACTAAAACACTGAACCCATGATTAAAAAAACACCATATTTTCCATTACAATTATGAAACATGTGTGTGTCGAGATTTTAAAACTAAAGGATTTTCTCAGTTCAGCTAGCTCTTTCTATTAAGGGTGATGGATTCACGTAATTTGTGATTCTTCTAGTATTAGTTTGGGTTATGTATTTGACCTGACCTGACTCGAGGCCTTATTGAAATGGGCATACCAAGTCCGATTGGGACTGGAGAAACCCCCATTACCCAACCTAACCTCCAGCCACAATCCTTGATTTGGCTGAATTTTGAACATATAACAAGATAGCATAACTATCTAGATTAGAGACTCTGGGATAGGTCTATTACTGAGACTAACCTAACTAAGTACAACCGTCTGAACTCATCCGATAACCAAAACCAACCAAACCATAACCATATGAGTTCCATAATAATTATATATAATCCCAAATAGAAGATGATGGAACAATGAGAAATTTAGTCTTATGGTATCAGCCCCAATACCAATGCCAATACCAAGGCTGACACCAATACGGATCCTGTCCATACCAACCCATAGTAGTTCCACAAAAGCCTCTAACTAAAAGAATTCAAAAATCTAGATGGTACATGCCACCAACCATAGCCAAAACCAATATCTATAAATAAACCAAAGTATGAAATAACATCTATGAAATGGATACTTCCAAAATATGGAAGCTCACTACTTCAATCTAATATCTGATCTTGAATGTCTGATAGCTAAGCATGGAGAGTAGAATGGCCAGTTTTTGCATTACATGGGGATACAGACACCTAAAGATGGGTTAGCGGGTGAATACTAGCATGAACTCAGGATAAGGATAAAATTATGCCAACCAGTAAAACCATGTAAACCAACCCTATGCATATAAGCCATATATATATATAATCATATAGAGAAAGAGATCGAGTTTAGCATGCATTGAAAAGCATTTACCTTGGTATGCGAAGCTTAAACGTCCTTAACCACTCATGGGCTATATAGATCTAGTGTAACCCTCTTAACGGGCCTCGATGAGTGTAGTCGCACAAATCAAAGATACCATAAGAGTAAGGGATTCCCAAGCACCCTCACCCCAATAATACATAAGTACAATCTACTTAGAGGATTCCAACATACCTTATAGTATTACAAAAGGGTCAACATACCCTATCCCTTATGTCAGCAAACATGAGTTTTCTGTGTTCATTCATTGAACTCCCACATTCACGGTTAGCTATCACACCCCACCATTATTGCCTAATTAAAACCATTTATAACCAACCAAAACATTGTTATTAACCGAGGCTGTACATAGTGGTATCATCCTACCAAATATAACTTTCAAGTGTTGTCCTTAGATAAACCTTTTTTAGATCAAGGGAGCCCCATGTACCCATAGATCACTTTACCAATTAACTTGGGGGAGTCCCATCTAACCCTTAAGTGTTCAATTATTATGATTAATTGGGGGATTCCATGTACCCCATAAGAATGAATATTAAACAAAAACCATTCCATTTGGGCCATTTCAAATAATTTAACCATTTCGGGTTCCATTACCATATTTAAACCATGCATAATTTCTATTAAAATCCAACAATGTAGTGAAAACATTCTCATAGGTATTTTGTCAAACATATTGGGGGCATAGTTTTTCAAAAACCAAAGCCAATTACCAAATAATAATTCCCATGCAACCAATTATCCAAAACCACCATTAGAGCATATATAAAATCATAATTAAAACATGAGAAAACCATAACAAAGAATTTATAACCAAAACCCCAAAATTATATTTGAAAATCCAAAACCATACAATATTCAAACCATGAAAATATTGTATAAAACCATGCCTTTAGTTAGAACTAACAATGAGGGAGATAAAATGCCTTATACCAAGAAGATGATGGAGAGAAATCACCAACACAAGCCCCAAATTAATCCTTAAGATGAAACCTTAGCCTTCCTTTACCCAAAAGTCTTAGAGAGAATTATAGAGTCTTTAAGGGAAGTTTATAAGAGTTAAGGAATAGAATAATTGGGAAAATAACCTTCTAATAGGAATATAAGTTTTGGTGCCTTATTAGGTTAACTTGGAAAATATCCAGATTACCCTCACTTAAACTCTCCAAAATACCATCAAGTGGGTACGACTATCTATACCAGTTGTACCTTATAATATGAGTGGGGTACCACTCATGCCTAAGGCCATATCCCTTGGAACTAACACTATCCAAGGTATTACTCACCCCAAACTATGTTGTATCCAAGTATACAACTAGTACCTATGATCCTTACCCCTGGAAGAATAGAATCCCAAAAGAATAGAACACTGACCACCATTCGAGTCCATAGTATGACTCATACCCTGGCTTATTTCTCTTGGTGAGCCACTCGTACTCTGATCCAACTTAAATTATGAAGACTAAAATTAACTAAAGTAACCAAACAACCTGTATCCTATGATACGACTCATACCACCCAAGTCGTACCCATTTCAAAAACCAAATCAAACCCACCAACCAACACTGGTCAGCATATAACTAACCCATACCACCTGTATCCAAATGTATGAGTTATTTTCCCTAGTCCTATCTTGTCTAGAGACCAGAAATCCATAAATTTTCTAAGGGCCAGAAACCAGGGGTGTTTCAATATTAATGCAGGAAGGTCATATTATTGCTTATACTTTTAGACAAATTAAGGTGCACACAACTACCCTACTCATAATTTAGAGGCATCATTTGTATGGCATGTATTTTGAGATCTTACCAATCATTGTAGTCTTTGGCATCTTAAGACCCAAAAAAAGCTTAATTCTAGACAACATAGATGATAGCGTTGCTTAAGGATTATGATATTTCTATATTTTTTCATTCAGACAAGGCTAATATTGTAGAAGATATCTTGAGTTGGAAGATAGTAAGTATGGCTAGCTTGGCTTGTATTTCATTTTCTCAAAGGCTATTAGCACATGACATTTAGTCCTTATCCAATTTGATTTTTCGACTTAATATTTTAGGTCCTAGGAGAATTTTGGCTAGTGTGGAGAAAAGTTCCTCACTATTTAAGTAGATTCGAGATTGTTAGTTTGAGGATAGTAATCTTTGCTTCCTCTATGTCAGGTGTTGAGTGGTGAGTCCAAGAGGAACACCATAAATTCTAAAGGTATTTTGAGATTTGATTGCCACATTTATGTTTTAAGGATTTATGACTTAATTAAATTAATTTTTCATGAAGGTCACAACTGTAGATATTCCATTCTTCTCGATACAACCAAGATGCATAGATATTTGAGACAACATTATTGGTGAAGTGGAATGAAAAGAGATATGTAGACTTTATAGCTTGTTGCCTATGTTGCCAGCTAGTAAAGGCCTAGCATCAGCAACACGATGGTTTGATTTAGAGATTACCCATTCTTAAGTAAAAATAAGAGCAGATTACCATGGATTTTATCAATGATTTTCCTTTCACTTCCTATAGTTCTAATGGTATTTGGGTTATTGTGGATTAAATATCCTTCTGTTCAGAGAGATTGGACCATATTTATGTTTAAGAGATGGGTCCTTTGCATGGTGTGCCTATTTCTATTATTTTAGATCATGGTTCTATGTTCACTTTGAGATTTTGGGGGGATTTTCAAGAGGCGTTAGGTACTTTGATGGATCATAGTTTAATTTTTTATCCGTAGATAGATGGTCAGTAGGAGTAGAGCATTCAGGTTTTTAAGGATATGCTCCAGGCCTGTGTTATGGATTTTGGAGGCTAGTCAGAGCAACATTTATCCTTGGTAGAGTTTGCATATAATAACAACTATTATTTGAGTATTAAGATGGCGCCTTTAGAGGCTTCTTATGGTAGGAAATGTCGTTCTCTGATTGGATAGTTTAATACTTTCGTGGTTAAGCCCCGTGGTACTGATTTTCTTCAGGAGTTGTTGGATAGAGTCAGGGTATTTGGGATAGGCTGAGAGAAGATCAAAGTAAGCAGAAGACCTATACAGACTGTAGGCTTCATTCCTTGAGGTTTATAGTTGGTGATTGGGTATTCCTCTATGTATCACCTGTGAAGGGTGTGATGAGGTTTAGGAGAAAAAACAACTTCATTCCTAGATACATTGGACCTTTTGTGATTCTTCACGCAGTAGGTGATGTGGCTTATGAGTTAGCTCTACCTTCATATTTTTCTGTTGTTCACCCAGTTTTCTATTTATCCATGTTGTGGTTATATATTCCTTATCCTTTTCATATTCTTATATGGGACTCAGTCCAGTTGGATGAGGGTTTGACCTTTGTAGAGGTGTCAGTTCTTTATTTGGCTAGTGATGTCAAGCGGGCACTAGGAATATTTCTTTAGTTAAGGTTCAGTGGAGACACCACCCAGTGAAAGAGGCTACTTGAGAGATCAAGAGAAAATTGTGGACCTAGTATCCTTACCTGTTTGAGACTTTAGGTATATACTAATCCTTAACTTTCACGGACGAAAGTTCCTTTAGTAGTGGATATTGTAATGATCCTTCAGGTTATTTTCCACATGTTTTCTTATTTTCTTTGTTAAAACTTTTCTATAGATGCCCCAAGTCATTTATGACTTATTGGGACTAACAATGCGATTACCGAGCAACTTGTTTGGTTTTTAGAGCCAATTCCCTATTTAGAAGTCTTCACTTGTTCAAAATGGCCGTTGGGAAATAAATTCAGTAAAAGAACCTTGTATTCAAATTCTAACTATGTCAGTAGCTTTAAAATGTAGGTTTTAGGCTAGGTATGCCTTTAGTTTAGGTCTCGAGACACCCGAGCTCATTTTGATGTATTTGTCAGAAAGTTAAGAAAAATAAAATATAGTTATAGGACCCGCATTAGGTCAAAATGACCTCAGATGGAAATTTTAAGTATGCCATTGCATCTAGAACGTTGAATTTGGTATGGTTACATAGCTCATTTTCATATAAAGGATTTCGAATGAATCCTGAGGGCTTGATGGAAACTTGGAAGATTTACTAAATTTCAACTGCCATTTGTGCAGCTACAATCGCAAGCCAAGGGTCACGATCGTGGTACCCTTGGCAAGAAAAGATAGTGTGATCGTGGGGCATTTGTGTGATCAAAACTCGCACTTACAGCCTCAAGAAGCTACGATCGTAGGTCTGGTTCCGTAATAGCAGGACCTAAGCACTTGATATGGGTATCAATAGACTCTAAATGTTCTAAACTTAGCCATTTTTCACCCCTTTCTTGAGAGAAAAAAACCCTAAATAGTGCAATAAATTAAAATTGAGACTTGTGGGTGACATGGGAGCTTGATTAACATTTATATTTGTATTTTTCTTTCTATTTGAGGCAAGAATCCACCCTTTTCTTAGTGAAATTTCTTGATTTCTTTCTCACAACCCCAAAACCTTTAAGGCTTGATTTTATACCCAATTTAGCTTGATTTCACCCATTATTTAGGAATAATTCCTTGAGCTTTTAAGAATGTTGGGTTGATTTCGAAAATGCAATTTTCGTAAGTAGGACCCACATGGGGTTTTTGTGTGACTTTTGGACACAAAGCACAATGGTGCAATATGCGTATCATTATTCTCATATTGATTAGTAGAATGTGTTTTTGATATCTCGACATCTTGAGAAGGCCTCTCACAAGGGAAAAGTGATGCATTAGTGGTTCATGAGCTTTTTTTAATGTCAAGGTAGGCTAGGTTTATCCATTGTTAGATTGAGTTATTTCCTAGTATTCTTATGATATTGTGTTATATTTGGGATTGATTTTAGATGTTGGATTGATGAAATGCAATACTTGGGCTAGTTGGACCGTTTAGGCTATTTTGATCCCATAAAGGTGAAACACTGGGCTTGTTCCCTTAAACCATAGGTGAATTGGACTTCATTTCTCATGTTTAGCATGAAAATGCTTTAGATCATTCAAGTTAGATAAAAATGCTCTAGACATTCATGATTAGGGTATGTTTGCCTTAGTTTCTTATACTAATGAATGTTGCCTTAGTTTTCATTATACTTAGTTAAAGTGCTTGAGAAGAGTCTCTATCTTCGGGCTAATTGTGGCTTGCTATATATCTAAGAGTGTATTTAGATACCTTAGCCTAGTCTAGGGTAAGACTTGCCTTAGAATATAAATTGGGGATTTAAAAGTGGTCTTCTTGACCCACCTAAACTCAAGATTGATGATTAGTTCTCTCTTAAACCTCTTAAATTTGTTAGACTCTTGGAAATGTATATTGAGGAAATATTAAGAAACCTTGATACTTGAAGGTTATGTATATGTGAGGATTGATGCCTATTGATTATGCTATTGATTATGTACCCGATTTGAGTCTGAAGGATGATTATCACACTATCGTTAATTATTGATTTGAGTTTAGCTATTGATTGTTTATCGCTTTAAGTCTAGCTATTGATTATATTTATTGGTTTAAGTCTAGATATGCATATTAGGCCATGATAATATACTTTTTACGATTAATGATATCAGGGTGTGAGATTAAAAGTAGCAATTTGTCTAAGTTGGAAAATGAGGAATTAGTTATGATGTAGATTGAAATAAATTTGCTCTAGTGGTAAAATGGCTAGTTGACAAAAAATGGATAGTTAATTAATGGTGACTTGCTCATAAGTGATGATAAGGTTGCTATATGTTTGTAAAATTATGGAATGCGGGTACTTTGTCAAATGTTGGTAAGTTGTGGAATAATGGTCAAATAAGTTAGTTATTATTTTTAAATGAAAAATGGTTGCTTTACTCTACCTTGAGTGTACTCTCCAAGCATAAGGGAGTTTGTGATGAGTTCTTTACTTTTTTTGCACCAATTGACGTATGGGAGTAAATTTGGTAATTATGATTGCATGTGTCAACGTTTTATGTAATATTATACTTTTATTCTAGTTTATTTACTTATTTATGCACATTAATGTTGGATTTGATTCATGTTCATTTCCTTACCTTGACTTAATTATGTTATCTAACATTTTATCATACTTATATCATGACTTAGTTTAGTCAACCTATGATGCATACTGAGTACCCATTATTTTGGTAGTCATACTACACTTTTGTACCTTTTTGGTGTAGACCTGAGTACTAGCTATTGTCATTGACTGTTGATCATGTCTTGTAGATATTTATGGAGATAGGGTGAGCTCTTGGATTTTGAGTTGCCCATTTTCCTCTATCTTTAATATCCAGTATTTTACTATCGAGACATATGTTTTTGAATATTCTATTCCTTAAGTTATAATACTATTAAATGCTCTTGTACTGGCTCTACCAGGTCATGGGATGGTATCTTTTATTGACTGATTTATCTATTTAGAACTCTTTATTTATTTATAAATATGTTGTTCATTTTTATGTATGTTGGGCATGTCCTACAAATTATCCATTGTGTTAGCTTCGGGTTATGGTTTGGCTTACCTGCCGGCAAAGTATAGTAGGTATCATTATCTCTCATAAATTAGATCATGACAAATGTGAAACACCTAGGCTTGAACCATTGAGAAGACAATAACTTTATTTTGTGTCTCTGAGTTGGGTACGACTAGAGACTTGAGTCGTACCCTTGGTCATGACTCGTACCTACCTTGCCCTTCCTTTTTGTATGCTGGTCAGTAGATGAGGGTAACACACTATCAACTATATGACATGGTCTCCCTTACATCATAACCAATGCATACGAGTTGTATACTACTCAACCGTATAATGTAAAACCTTAAACCAAGCGGACTGTTTTATCATGAATGAAGCTTATGAGTAAGGCGTGAGTCATACCTTTTGGGTATAACTCAAAGGTTTCCGATCATACCCACAATAGTATGGTTGACCTAGGAGTAGCCTAGGGTATGATTTAGGGTACCACTCATACCCTAGGGTATGATTGTTAAGGGAGCCGTATGGGGGATTCATACCCCTGCATGAGTTCACTTTCCAATTTTTTATTAATGGCCTTGTGGTCATTTACCTTGTCTTA
>NW_025889075.1:0-4377 GCF_002878395.1 Capsicum annuum
GGTATGGACAGAAAAGGGTGGGTGGATGAGGGGTATAAACAGCGGGGGAGGGGGGGGAAGGGAACGGCTTGGAACCGAAGTCGGCGACGGAGGGTGGCGAGGAGCGGCGACGGGGGTCGGCGCCAGGAACCAGAGGTCGGGGCTGGCGGTCGGGTCGGGTCGGCGCCGAAGGTCGGCGACGGCGACAGGGGCCGGGGACCGGGGCAAGAAAGAGGGAAAGAGGGTAGGGAGAGAGAGAGCCGTTAGATCGGCGCCAGAGGTTGACGCTGGGGACCGGAGGTCGGGTCGGATCGGCGCCGACGGTCGGCGACGGCGACGGGGGCCGGGGACCGGGGTGAGCGAGAGAGAGAGGGTAGGAAGAAAGAGAGAGAGCCGTTAGAGAAAGAGAGAGAGCCGTTCAAGACGTCAAAGGCAGATGAAATTAAAATCTTCTACAGAGTGCAGGCATTGAGAACTAGTCAATGAGTACTTTGGCAGCAAAAATCTATTTTGTTGGCAACAAAATTTATTTTACAGATTAATTATTTATTTTTTTATATATATTTTTAAATTTTCATATTGTGGTAAAAAATATTGAATGAACACTATTGTTTATTTTTATTCTATTATTTCATATTTCATATTGTGATGAAAATAATTTGAATTGACTCCTATTAATGAACACTATATAATTATTTATATATTTCACATTGTGGTAAAAAATAATTAAGTTTTACTTCTATTTAATTAGTATATGAATTATTTCATAGATATGTAGAATTTAACATATTCGACATAAAAATTTCATCAATTATTCCTAATTCCACTATCATTAGGAGTAATTTCAGATTTTGTATTCTAAATATATTTTCCAATCAAGCTATAGGAGTAATTCGGAAAAAAAAATTATGAAAAAGTTTTTATATATGGACAAAAAATAAAATGAAATATAGAACGTTATCTTCATAGCCCCAACAGTAATTGTCATATCCTCTCATCATCGTCCTTTAACGTGAAAAAAAACACTCAATATTATAAAAAGTAGATTCTCACTACCCCTGTGGCATTCTCTTTCTTTATTGTTTCCCTCAATTGAAACCTTTCTATTTTTATTTATTTTAATCAAATTTCTAAATATATTTTTCAATCAAGCAATAGAAGTAAATCCACAATCGTATTTCAATTTTCAAATATATATTCCATCAATCAAGTGATTTAAGAAGATCATCCGTCAATTACTCCTAATTTCACTATCATTAGGAGTAATTGCACAATTTTTATTCCAAATATATATTCCAATCAAGCTATAAGAGTAATTCCACAATCTGTATTTCAATTTTCAAATATATATTCCAATCAATCAAATGATTTAAGAAGATCATACAAATGGTAGATGGAATATTCAGTCATTTCAAGATTGTTACAATTATCTTTCTCCTTTTTCTCTTTACAATAATTCGCGCATTGCGCGGGTAAGTATACTAGTATATATAAGAAAGCAAAGAAGTTTGCCTAAAATTATGCCAAGTGGCATATTGAGAACTAGTCACTTGGTATTTTGACAACAAGAATCTATTTTGTTGTCAACAAAATTTATTTTGTTGATTGTTTATTTATTTCATATTATTTTCAAATTTTCATATCTATCTATATTTATAATATATTAAAAGTGTGAAGACCCTTAGAAAAGTGATTTGAACTTTTTACCTCTCATTAAAAATTTTCATAATAGACAAAATTGTCTTTTCACTTATTTCTTTTAATTATATATTTAAAATTAAGGAGTTCTAAAATTGGTAAGACAAAAATAGATGGAGAATTAACTTTTTCCTTATGTACATAAAAAAGGAGTCCTAAAAAAAATATAATAATAAGAAGAAAAATATGTCGAGGTTTTCATCAAAATTGAATAATAGTAACAACATACAATAACAATTTTATTTCTTAAGAATTAATATAATGAAAAAAAATTATGAGTCATCCCGCATTTTTTATAAGGAAACTTATTATTACAATGTTTAAGAAAACTATTTAAGGTAGGATTGGGATGCATGCAATTAAGAGAAAACTTTTCTTACACGTAAAATATTTTTTTTTTTGGTAATACAAATAGTAGTAGTAATATATTACTAATTATAGAATTACCAAAAAAAGGGGAAAAAATGAAGGAAGAGGGCAACAACAAAGCCCAATTTCCAAAGGTTTATGTTAAATAAATTTATCTATAAATACATAAAGCTCCATTAACTTTCCTTCAACCTTTCTCTAATTAATTTTATGGTTTAGTTATTTTATGTATTATTAGCTATACACTATGGCTTTGCAAGAAGAAAGAACCAGTCCTTCTGCTGTTTTACCTGTTTTGTTATTTTGTGTCCCTCTTAATTATGTTAGTGTCTATAATTTTGTTTATTGGTTTGTCTCGAGATAAATTTTTGCCTCAATTTACTATTGAAGCAATCACAACTTTTAATATTAGTTTTTTTTTTACCATGATCTTATTCATCACTATCAGCTCAAAATTTGACAATCGATTTGGTGGTCGAAATCGTACATCTAGTGAAGTTGAATATAAAAACATGGAGGCTTCGATTTCATACAAGGAAAATATTGTGTGGTTGAATACCTTAGGCCTTTATTGTCTACAGAAAGGAGAGCGTTCGTCAATACAAGTGATTTTTGATGATTTTTCGATCAAGATAGTGGATGACTATGTTGCTTATACAATAAATAAAGATTTGTTTAGTTGATAAATTTGAAGATTATAGATGAATTATTCATACTCAATAACATGCATACTTTCTTTTGATAATTTCTTTTGTTCTTATAGCTGAAGATTCTGATGAATAAATTGAATGAAACAAACGTGTTGTTGTTTAATGAAGTAGTCTAAAAATCAAAGCTCAAGACCTTTTCTTTTTTTTTTCTTTATTTAAATAAAAGTTCTATCGATCTTTTAGACTCCAAGTTTTATAATATATATATCATGATTTATAGATTTAAATTCATCTGTTAAATATAGGGTCGGACCTACATATATTTTTGGGGTGCTCCGGCACCCACTAAACTCGATGCGGAATAGGTAAAATTACATAAAAAATATACGAAAATAGGTATATAATATATAAAAGCACCCACTAAAATAAAAGTTGGTTAGATGCATTGACATTTAGGTTGACTTTAAGGTTCTCCACTAGAAGAGATACCCCAGGTTTGAACTCTCATTGAGGTGAATTTTTATTTTTTTCAGTTTTTAAATTTTTTAAGCACTCACTATACTTAAATCGTGGGTCCGCCACTGGTTAAATGGTTACCACAGAATGAGAATTTGAAGTAGAAAAGATTCCTAGAGATTTTAAAGATCTTTGGTCTAACGATTTTTATGTTCATTTTGTTAGAGATACACAATATCTGGACTCCACAGATAAAAAATAACGTCTAATGAAGTAGATAAAAAAATTAAAGGCTTATTTCGACGGCACGAAAATGGTGATTCTCTCATATGTTACTGCAGGTTTTACTCCTTTTAAAGATATTGATAATTGTCGTTGATTCAATTATTCTTTTTCTCTTTAAAAGGTTATTCGATTATATATGACTTGTACCTAAGAGAATTTTAAGTTTCTTCCTATCTTTTGAGACAAGAAAGTGAAAAAATTACAAGGACACAAGTAGTAGATGGAAAAATTAAACTGTCAATGTACTCCAGATCGTAAGTACAACATGACCACATTCAGTAAAGAAGAAAATTAATGGAAGAAAATGGAGAAACCCCAATATTTCAAACTCGTCTAAGTTTTAACGTATGATTTTTTTTTATATATCGAACTTTGTTTTAGCATGATCCTTGGGTTAAAATTTTAATGTGTAGGGCAAGAAAAGGAAGAATATATAATTATATTGTTCACATTAACCATTAGAATATATTCATGTCTGATCTCATGCATGTTTCGAATCCAAATTAGTCACATTTCATTGTGAATTTCGAACACCAAATTTTACAAACTTATAACATTTAAGTTAATAATATTGTCATGACATACACGTGCAACGCACGTACACTAAACTAGTATATATAATAAAGGAGAATAGTATTGATTATTCAAAAATATCATTTTATCAGAATATTTTATTAACTATTTAATACTATATCATATTTTGGTAAAAAAATAGTATTGATTTATATTGAATAAAAACTATAATGATTGTTCAATTATTTCATTTTTAAGATTAGTAGTTAATTATTTCATATTATTTTATATTTTACTGATTATTTAACTATTTAATAATATTTCATATCTGTTTATATATATATTAAAGGAGATTAATAAAAATCATTAATCTAAGTTTTATATCTTATCTAAAATATGTTGATTTCATATTGTAGTACAAAAAAAA
>NW_025889076.1:0-32835 GCF_002878395.1 Capsicum annuum
TGTGGATTTTAGTGCATTTAATCATAATTATGTCTCATTTATTCATTCAAAAATAGGTAATGTTCATAAATGATGAGTACGAATAGGTGGTAAAATTACCACTCATCATGTACCAAATGTATACACCTCATCCAATTCAATAGATCATAAGGAAAAACCTATACTAAAATCTCTTCACCATTATGCCGACTTAATAATGAATGGGATGTGATGCCCTAGGTGTTGGCCGCTGGAAATTTTGAGTTTCTGAACTCACTGTCTTGATTACAACTCTCCCTATGAGTCATAGGGTGTCTTAATGAGTCAGAGGACACAATTCATAGGGCGTCTAATGAGTTTTTCCTGAGTTTCTACCTTGGTGATGACTTAAGGTAGCTAGTAGTAAAGACTCCCTACGAGTCTTATAGCCCCCCTCCATAGCCTAACTAATATGACGCCTAAAGTTTTTTTCTTTGAGTACGACTAGACTAAATGAATGCCCAAACTGTTCTTCTTTGAGTGCGACTAGACTAAACGAGTCGTAATGTCTTTATATTAGTTATAAGATACAAAATCATATGGTTCACCCAAAAGTTTCTATCTTGATTACCACTCAGACCCTACGAGTCGTAGTGAGTCCTTATGAGTCAGATAGTGACCCGTAGTCATTGGCAATAATTTTTTAGTTTTTAAATTAAGGTCATTTTAGACATTTCTCTTTTTTCATAAACATAAACCATGACTTTAAAACTTTATTGGGACCCCATACCCATCTATAACACAATAAAATAACTTCTCTCTTCTTATAAATGCTCTCAACCAAGAGTGTTAGGATTTTTTAAAGGTTGATTGCCTAGGGCTTCTAAGGAAAAATTCCCTCCAAAATTGTGATTTTTTCAAGAATGTACCTCTTTCCCAAAAATTATTTTGTTAAAATCAAGTGCTTATATGGTTAATGATATGGTTTAAATTGTTGGTTTTTGTATATGGGTTGAGGGTTTTGAATGATTGTTGTTTATGTGATGTTTCATGTTTACATATGTATTATATATGTTTTAAATAGTTGTTTTGAAAATAATTTGATGCATGGGTGTGAGATTTGAATGGGGAATGTGGTCTTCCCCAAGTTTTATGAGTTAATGAGTAGAATCTTACAATAATCTCAATCGGATCTTATGAAATTGTATTTGAATAAGAGAAGTTTTCTTATTAAAAAGTATTTTGAAATATTGCATAGTATAAAAGAGTAATGGAACCTGAATTGAATTTTAAAGAGAGATTGATGTTCATTAATTGAATTTGAATTAAGAACTTCGATGTCCTATTGGCCGAGGGGTTAAAGTCCCATTTGGCTAGATGATTTGGTTCCTACTTGTGACTTTGGATTCCCGTTTGCTAGTTGGGTTAGAGTCCCACTTGGCTACATGGTTTGGTTCCTACATGGAACTTTGGAGTCTCATTGGATAATTGGGTTACAGTCCCATTGGAAAATTGATTAATTTTGTAACGTGACATGTGCTTGCAAGCTACAGTCCGTATAGCCATACCACTTGATAATGCCTTAATGAATGACTCCTTGTTTGTTGATCTAAAATGTGTGAAAAGAGTTTTAATTTGGCTTTAATAAGGGTTATTTTGCTATTCCATAACCGCGATTGCTGATACGGGGGGTCTAAATAATTGGGTGGTTCGAGTCCTCGATGTTATATGACTAAGTGCTTGAGTCAATCTTGATGTATGTCGAGAGGTTTGAGTCCCCTATAACACATTTGCATATGTTATTATTCTCTGGTTCATTCGGCCATACGAACTCGACCCTTTCAGCTAGGGGAGAGCTAGACTAATATAGCCCGTGGGTACAAGGCCTACTTAGTCCCGATCCAAGATACACTTAATTAGTTCCGATCCAAGATACACTTAATTAGTTCCAATCCAAGATCTCCAATCATCATCATTATTAATCTATTCCATCTAGTACTAGAGAAATGTATATATAATAGCTTCAAAGATAAAAATAATGGCTAAAAAAATGTAAGTCTATAAATCCATTGGTTGGGATCAACTCCGAGACTAAATCATCATAATAGAGTTGAAAGGGTCAAAATCTCTTACGATTGATATAAGTAGCAATAGTAAATGAGTGGATAAAGCACGGATCAGAATCAATCTCGGTTGTATTTTGAAAACATCATTTTTATTTCAAAAATCTTATAAATCATGCATTAAGGTGGTACGATTCCCATCATAAATCTGTTTTAAAAGTGAAAAGTGGGAATAAATCCATTTATAGAAAACAATAGTAAAATCATGAACTTAGTCAGAATCATACCACTAAGTGAGAATGAATGTAATAAAATCTATGCATTCCATCACCAGTATCCAACCAATAGAATCATAAGAGGCCACACTTCTATAGACTAATGACACGGCTTTTATAAGGATAGAATACTCACCTGGATTTCATCTCATATCATAACCTCGACCTCTAGCAC
Source organism: Capsicum annuum (assembly GCF_002878395.1). NCBI lineage: Eukaryota > Viridiplantae > Streptophyta > Magnoliopsida > Solanales > Solanaceae > Capsicum > Capsicum annuum. Next base: position 2,472 of record NW_025889076.1, read on the forward strand.
AACAATATATAACTAATATATCAATAATATTGTAGTCCTAGAAACTATGATAATCCACTAAGTCAAGTAGTAGACCTTACGCTAAAGGGTCTTTAGCATCAACTATGATCACATGCTTATAGTCTAGGGTAATAGGATTCTATTATTACAACAAGTATTTTATCTTAAGGGTCAGTTCAACCTTCAATCCCCAATTACTTAAATAAGAATGATTCATAGTATTTTACCCATAATAATATATTATCATCCTTACCTAGCATATAATAGATATCATAGATTATCTCATAAATAATAGTCGACTGATGCCTACCTCAATATCGAACAACAAGTCTTGAGTCCATAAATAGCTCGCCAGTTCTCAAAAATCCCAAAATGCTATCTCACTATCAAAATAGCAATCTACACATTATTAGGAGTAAAACAAGACCCATATTGCAATACAAACGTCCAGACCAGAATTTTGATCACGAATGGCCCGCGAGACCCAATAATGGAATCCAAAATTTAATCCATCATAAGGTCCATTGAAGGACAAGGAATATTTTCTCAAAATTTGTATACAAATGGTACATAATTTGGGGCCCAAATTAGCCCCTAAGGTCTAAGGAATTAAAGACCTACTTTCTAAGGATTTACATTTAAATTGGACCGCAATTGATTGGGAAAAATTGATAAATGACCAAGGAGTGTTAGGCTAACTTACCTTAGCTTCGATTAATGATTCCTCGCTCTTTCCCTCACTTTTAGCTCTAAAATAGTTGATAATATTAGAGAAAATATTGGGAAAATCAGATAAAGAAAGGGGATTTAACAACCCCAAGGTACCGCTAAAGAGGGTACTTGTCCGCTTAAGTTGTTACTGCTTAAATGACACTAGTATGCTAAAATAGTCAGGAACTAAGGATGCGGACATAGCTAAAACATTATCCTAGCTACTAAAGCAATGTACACTTAAGCGGTCCTTGGCCAATGGTCTGCTTAAGTACTTGCACCAGATGGTTCCATGCGCCAGAGTATGCTAAGTCCTAATGGACTCCTATTAGGTTTTTAAGATTCGTTCAGAACCCTGTGTGTACATGCACATTATGTTACCATACAAAAGTCGACATTTCGGACTTAATGAAAACCTCAAAACATTAATCAAATATTATTTTGACTAAATATGGGGTCTAAACTTATAATTCCATTTCATAGAATCTACCCTTTAGCCCAAAACGAGTCTGGGAGCCTTAGGGCCAGAACAAAATATCCCTATAGCCTCAAATAAATCTTCCAAAGCTAATTGAACTATCATAATTCTCATTTGGGGTCATTTAATAGAAGTATTGGTCTGATACCAATTCCTTAATAGTGATAACTCGAAAATTGTAAGACCCCATAGAATTCTAAGCCTAACTCAGTCTCTTAGAGCTTTATGAGGGGTCCCAGACTTTGAAAATTTTAACTATGTACTCATACTTAGAGTTATTTCAGTTTTCATAAGTTGGCGATCCTTTTTCACGACCCTTATGACTTTTAATAGACTTTTCGGTTGATTCATGATCAGGAATGTTAGTAGTTGTTTTCAGACATGTTGCAGATTTTTTAGACCTCGTTTGATTCAAGTTTGGGAGTCCAAACCAGTGGGTTAATACGATCTCGACATGCTGTGTCGCCTATCACATTGATAAATGTTGTTCCTAACTTCCAGTGTCAAATTCTAATGAGTCGATGCAAACTCAATGCGGTGCGTCGACCATAGAGTCGACCCCACCAACACGATGCATCAGTCTGCGCATTACTAGACCCATTTTAGTCATTAAAATGCCACGTCCTTAGTGGTAATTGGGCCTTTTTCCACCTTATTTCAACCCCTAAAATACGATATTAAGCCCCTTTAGAGTCAAAATCCATTCATCCTTCTCAAAATTTCTCAAGAAGCAAACCCTAGGACCTCCAATTCAAGATGCAACCTTCAAGAACACTCCATCATTATTCTCAAATTTGAATACCAAGGTATGTTAAGTGTTCATCCAAGGGTTTTCTTCCACCCATGGAGTTCAAGAATCCTTTTAAAACTACAAGTTAATGGATTTGATAAATTTAATAATTTGATTTGAATGTATTCATGACTATCATGTTAATGGAGTTCCTAATCCATGATTAGTTGCAAGATTCATGCAAAATTATTTATTATGTTTGAAGTATCATGTGAATTCATGCTAAAACCTTTAAATTGTGAACTGGTATTTAAAATTGTGATGCTCACATGTTGTTTAGTATTATGTTCATATACTTTGCCCTCCAAGTGTTTAATGAATTGTTCATGTGAGTTGAATAATGAAATCATATCATGTTAGCATGTATACAAGTTCAAGTCATGCAAGTGTTTGTCAAAATGCCCCAATGAATAATTGAAGACCATGTAATGAGTTATCATGTTTTCAAGATCGTACTATGTCTTATAATCTATGCTATCGAGTCCTGGAGGTATCTAATACCCAAAATCTAGTTGTTTTCCTAGAGTTATAGTAGTTATAGAATAAACTCGGTAGTATCATGATCAGTAGTTCAGTAAGCAGTTCAAAACTCAATCAGTAATTAGTTCAAAACTCAGTTAGTAATCGATTCTAAATCCAGTGAACTCTATTCAGTCTAATCAGTTAACATGACCAGTCACAATTCAGTCCAGCCTAGAACAATTTAGAAATCAGTCTAGTGTCTATACAATTGGGAGTAGGATTTAGCATCGAGTGAACCCAAGGATGGGGACTCACCTGGTAGTAGAGGGTGTGATCCTTAGAAGCAGTCCTTGCATTCTAGAACTCTGTAGCCAGGATAGGTTAAGACATCAACCTGCCATTTGAGGGTTGATAAAGTGTTTTAACCTGCTAGTTGAGGGTACCACCATTCTCATTCAGTGCACCTGCCAGATAAGGGTGACTCAGCTTGTCTTTACCACAGACATGGTACTGACACCCTTCCAGCTGGGATTACAAGTTGGACCCCAATCAGTCTAGAGAGAGGTATAGTGGTTAGATGATTACCTCCTATAGTCTCAATTTTAGTTCTAGTCTCAGTATAGAACTCAATTCAGTTCTATAGAAATTACGACTGTCAGACATAGTTACTCAGTTTAGTATGAAACTCAGAATAGTTTCACTGAATTAGGACTGTCAGATACAGTCACACAGTTAATAGTAATAAGTATCAGTAAACTCTGATATCAGTAAACCAGTGATTCAGAACTTAGTATTCAGAGTTACCATGACCTTAGTTACAGTTTAAGCATTCATGCATGTACTCTCTTTCAGTTATGTTCATGTTATTCCGTCAGTTAATTTTCATGCATATGAACCCATGCATATCAGCCGACCTTACTTAGCATACCAGTACATTGAAAGTACTGACGCATACTTTTCTTTTGTGCTATGATGTCTTATATCATAGGTTCAGACGCACGGGCTCCTAACCGTACTTAGCAGCCTGGACCATTCAGCAGCAAATTTAGTGGTGAGTCCTTATAGTTTGATGGCATAATTATTACTTCAGTATCTCAGTTTATCAGTTTTCAGTACTCGGGGTTAGTTGGGGTTTTTCCCATCAACTCTTTATTCAGACAGTTAGAGGCCTTTTAGACTAGAGTAATTTTTCAAACAGATATTCAGTTTATAGTATTAGTTTTAGTATTTAGTAATTGATTTTCAATTTTGAACCTTATGGCTATTTCTACCTAAATTCTGTATTTTACAGTATTATTATTCAGTTATTGCAGCAGGTATCAATCATGGGTTAGCTTGTGGTCCTTCAAGAATATAAGTACTGTGTAGCATTCGGGATTAGAACAGGGAATTTTAAACTTGGTATCAGAGCCTATGGTTCAACAGTGTCCAAAGAAGTCTTAAAACCACATCATGTAGAGTCTTGTGCATGGGTGTGTAACGCGCCACACTTATGGACAGGAGGCTATGAGTTGTTTTTAGGAAAAATTTCTCTTCTTTTAGTATTCATGTCATGTGGGTGAGCACAAGCTCAAGTTAAACTTTCTGTCTAATCTAAGTTTCTCTTTTGTTTACAGAATATGCCTCCAAAGAGGACTAAAGGAAGAGGAACGGGAGACTAGCCAGCACCTCAGCCCATCCAGCCAGATCTTCTGGACGAACATGTCTCCCATGTTGAATTCAGAGTAGCTTTCACCACCTTAGCTTATTCTATGGCAGCCCAGAATGAATGCCCAACTACCATTTCGAACAACCCAGTGGCCAATACTGTTGTAGCCAGGATTCAAGACTTCACCTGAATGAACCCTCCATCTTTTACTGGGCCTAAGTCAGATGAGGACCCTCAGGAATTTATTGATTAGGTGCAGAAAGTTACAAATATTATGGGGATGACTGCTGTTGAGAGTGCTGAGTTAGTCATATATTAGTTGCAGGATGTGGCTCACTCATGGTTTAAATAGTTGAAAGCAGAAAGGGCCGCAGACGCAGGGTCCATGTAGTGGTAATAGTTCACCACTACTTTTCTGGATAGGTTCTTCCCAATGGAGTTGAGGTAAGCGGAGGTTTTAGAATTTATTAATCTGAAGCAGGGCAATATGATAGTGAATGAGTATTCTCTCAAGTTTACTCAGTTAGCTAGATACGCTCCTTATGTGGTGGCAGATAGCAGATCCAGGATAAGTAAGTTTTTGCTTGGGGTTTCTAGCAGTGTGGTCAAAGAGTGTAGAATTGTAATGCTGATTAAGGAGATAGACATATCTAGGATGATGGTCCACGCTCAGTAGATAGAAGAGGCTAAGAATAGAGAAGGAGAGGGATAACAAGAGAGCGAGAGTAGGTAGTTTCAACTTCGCTCAGCCTAAGTTAGAGGGTGGGAATCATTCTTAATTCTGCCCGAAATCCTCAGTTCCAACTCCATCCTTAACCAGTGCTCTAGTGCCGAAATTCAGAGACAGGGCGCTAGGCCCTAAGCCTCAGGGTAGTGTCAGCAGTGCCTGAACCAATCCTCTTTGCCAGAAATAAGGAAAAAACCACCAGGGTATCTGCAGGGCTGATAGTGATATGTGTTTTGGATATGGCAAGCCAGGTCACATAGTTAAAGATTGTCCCCAGGTCAGTATAGCTTTCCCTCAACTCATTTCGTTCACTCAAATCAGCAGGGTTCCACTTCTAGTGCCACTAGTAGGCAACGCCCAAACAAACTCTATGCCCTTCAGTCTCGACAGGATTAGGAAAGTTCTCCTGATGTGGTCATTGGTACGTTACAAATTTATCACTTACATATTTATGGTTTGATAGATACAGGATCTTCTTTATCCCTTATAACTCCATATATAGCTTTCAACTTTGGAGTCATTCCCGAAATCCTAGCAGAGCCTTTCTCAGTCTCTACCCCAGTGGGTAAATCAATCATAGCCCGGTGGGTAGACATGAATTATCTGGTTGTGGTATCTCAAATTGTCACTTCAGCAGACTTAGTGGAATTAGAGATAACAGATTTTGATGTTATTCTCGGTATGGATTGGCTTCATTCATGCTATGCCTCAATTGACTATAGAAACAGAATTGTCCAGTTTTAATTTCTAAATGAGCCCATCCTAGAGTGGAGGGGTAGTACTTCAGCACTTAGGGGTCAACTTATTTCCTACCTAAGGGTAATAAAAATGATATCTAAGGGATGTGTCTACCATCTCATTCGAGTCCAAGACTCTAGTTCAGAAATCCCTAATCTTGAATTAGTTTCAGTAGCATGCAAATTCCCAGATATATTTCCCGAAGATCTTCCCGAAGTTCCTCCTGAAAGGGAAGTTGACTTTGGAATAAACCTTCTTCCAGATACTCAGCCTATCTCTATTCTGCCATACAGAATGGCTCCAGTAGAGCTCAAGGAGTTAAAAGAACAGTTGAAGGATCTCTTAGATAAGGGATTTATCAGACCCAGCATATCCTCGTAGGGTGCACCAGTTCTATTCGTGCATAAGAAAGATAGTTCTCTCAGAATATGTATTGACTACCGTCATTCAAATAAAGTCACAGTCAATAACAAGTATCTACTTCCCATAATTGATGACTTATTTGACCAACTTCAGGGGGCAGTTACTTCTCTAAGATAGACCTCAGATCACGCTATCATCAGCTCAGAGTCAGGGAATGTGACATCCCAAAAATAGCCTTCAGAACATAGTATGGTCACTTTAAATTCCTAGTTATGTCATTTGGTAATGCCCCACTAGCTTTCATGGACTTGATAAACCTTGTGTTCAAGTAGTTCTTGGACATGTACATCATAGTCTTCATAGATGACATTCTTGTCTACTCCTGCAGTGAGCGTGATCATGCAGACCATCTCAGAATATTATTACAAACTCTCAAAAACTATCAGTTGTTCTCCAAATTCAGTAAATGCAACTTTTAGCTAAGGTCAGTAGCTTTCCTCGACCATATCATTTTTAGTGATGGCATTAGAGTTGATCCTTAAAAGATCGAGGAAGTGAAGAACTAGCCCAGACCCATCTCTCCATTAGATATCAGGAGTTTTTTGGGCTTGGCCGGCTACTATCGATGGTTGTTGAGGGATATTAGTCTATTGCATCCCCCATATCCAAGTTGACTCAGAAGAAAGTCAAATTCCAGTAGTCAGATTCTTACGAGAAGAGTTTTCAGGAGTTGAAGACTCGACTCACTACGACCTCAATTTTAACTTTACTAGATGGTACAGACGACTTTGTTGTGTATTGTGATGCTTCTTGAGTTGTTTTGGGGTATGTTTTGATGCAAAGAGGTAAGGTCATAGCCTATGCCTCGTGATAGCTTAAGCCCCATGAAAATAACTATCCAACACAACAGTAGTATTTACCTTAAAGCTTTGGAGGCACTATTTGTATGGAGTACATGTTGATGTGTTCACTGACTATAAGAGTCTACAGTATGTATTCTCTTAGAAATACCTAAACCTCTATCAAATAAGGTGGTTGGAGTTATTGAAAGAATATGGCATGAGTGTTCTATATAATGGTTGATGCTCTTAGTAAGATGTCTATGGCTAGTATTGCTCACGTAGATAATGGTAAGAAGAAGTTAGCTCAGAAAGTTCATCAGCTTTCCCGATTAGGTGTTCACTTGGTCGATTCAGCAGAAGGTAGTGTATGGGTACAGAGTAGTTCAGAATCATCCCTGGTTTCCAAAGTGAAGGAAAAACAGGATAAGGATCACAGTCTAGCTAAGTTGAAAGAATTAGTTCGAGATCAAAAAGTAGAGATTTTCTCCCAAGGGGAGATGGTGTTCTGCGTTGTCAGGGTCACTTATGTATGCCAGGTATAGATAACCTAAGATAGCAAATTCTTGCAGAAGCGCATGGTCCGCATTACTCTATATATCCAGGGGCCACTAAGATATACTGATTTGAGGGAGATCTATTGGTGGAGTGGGATGAAGAGAGACATTGTAGAGTTTGTATCCAAGTGCTCAACATGTCACTAGGTTAAGATCGAGAATCAGAAGCCTAGTAAGGTTATGTAGGAGTTTAGTATTCCTACTTAGAAGTGGGAGGAGGTGAATATAGATTTTGTGACGGGTTTGCCTCGTACTCCTCATCAGCATCATTTAGTTTGGATCATTGTAGATAGGATGACCAAATCAGATCATTTCCTACCTGTCCATACCTCTTTTTCAGCCAAGGACTATGCCAAACTCTATGTCAAAGAGTTGGTCAGATTGCACTAAGTTCCATTATCTATTATCTCAGATAGAGGTACACAGTTCATCTCTCATTTTTGGAAAGCATTTCAGAAGGGTCTGGGTACCCAAGTTCACCTCAGTACATCCTTTCACCCTCAGACAGATGGTCAAGTAGAAAGGACCATTCAGACTTTAGAGGATATACTGCGAGCATATGCGATAGACTTTAAAGGTAGTTGGGATGACCACTTGCCTTTAATTAAATTTGCATATAACAATAGCTATCATTCCAACATTTAGATAGCCTCATTTAAGGTGATTTATGGGAGGAGATATAGGTCTCTCATTAGTTGGTTTGAGGTAGGTGAGGCCGCAGTGGTAGGGCTTGACTTGATATTCGATACCTTGGAAAAGGTTCAGTTGATCAGAGAAAGTCTTAAGACAGCTCAAAGCTGACAAAAATCATACGCTAATGTGCGCAGAAAGGATCTCGAGTTTGAGATTGGTGATTATGTGTATTTGAAAATCTCTCCTATGAAAGGAATGAAGAGGTTTGGCAAGAAGGGAAAGCTCAGTCCCCAATATGTCGGTCCTTACCGAATTCTCAGCCATTTTGGAAAGGTAGCTTACGAGCTTGAGTTGCCTTCAGACTTAGCTTCAGTGCATCCAATGTTTTATGTATCTTTGATTAAGAAGTGTATAGGTGACCAAACAACCGTAGTCTCGATAGCGGGCCTAGATATTCAGAACAGTCTCTCTTATGAAGAGATCCCAGTCGAAATCCTTAACTATCAAATTTGTAGACTGAGGAACAAAGAAGTCCCTCTAGTCAAAGTTCTTTGTTGGAACCAGTCATTTGAGGGATCTACTTGAAAAATAGAGGCAGATATGCATACCAAGTATCCTCACCTCTTCTCCGCAAACTTAGACTCATCCCAAGGTAACAGTTTTCCTTGAACTTACTCAGTTCCATGCTTAGATTTTCCTTTATAGACTTGGTACCAGTTACCATTACATATTCAGTTATGTCTTCATGCATCAGATATGCATGTTCAACATGAGAAACTCAGCTTATTAGCAATCCCAGTCATGCATTCATGAATCATGTTCAGCTATGTACTCATACATCAGATATGTATGTTCAGTATGAAATTTCAGCATATCAGTATTGTCAGTTATGAAACCATGTTGTAGTAGTGCATATCCAGTATCTAAATTTAGTCTATAAGTATTCTCAGTTTAGTCAGTCTCATTCGAGGATGAACATTCCCAAGGGAGAGATATTGTAAGACCCCATAAAATTCTAAGCCTAACTCAGTCTCTTAGAGCTTTATGAGGGGTCCCAGACTTCGAAAGTTTTAACTATGTACTCATACTTAGAGTTTTTTTAACCTTCATAAGTTGGCAATCCTTTTTCACGACCCTTATGACTTTTAAATATCGACTTTTTGGTTGATTCATGATCAAGAATGTTTGTAGTTGTTTTTGATTTTTTAGACCTCGTTTGATTCAATTTTGGGAGTTCAAACCAGTGGGTCAATGCAATCTCGATGTGCCGCATTGCCTATCAAGTTGATAAATGTTGTTCCCAGCTTCCAGTGTCAAATTATAGTGAGTCGATGTGGACTTAATGCGGCGCGTCTGCCATAGCATTTACCCTACCGATACAATGCATCGGCCTGCACATTACTGGACCCATTTTCAGTCATTAAAAAACCACGTTCTAAGGGGTAATTGGGTCTTTTCCCACCTTATTTCAACCCCAAAACACGAGATTAAGCCCCTTTAAAGGCAAAATCCATCAATCCTTCTCAAAATTTCTCAAGAAGTAAACCTTAGGACCTCCAATTCAAGATTCAGCCTTCAAGAACACTCCATCATTATTCACAAATTTGAATACCAAGGTATGTTAAGTGTTTATCTAAGGGTTTTCTTCCGCCTTTGGAGTTCAAGAAACCTTTTGAAACTACAAGTTAATGGATTTGATAAATTTCATGATTTAATTTGAATGTATTCATGACTATCATGTTAATGGAGTTCCTAATCCATGATTAGTTGAAAGATTCAGGTAAAATTATTTATTATGTGTGTAGTATCATGTGAATTCATGCTAAAACCTTCAAATTGTAAATTGGTATTTGAAATTGTGATGATCATATGTTGTTTAGTATTATGTGCATATACTATGCCTTCCAAGTGTTTGATAAATTGTTCATGTGAGTTAAATAGTGAAACCATATCATGTCAGCATGTATACAAGTTCATGTCATGCAAGTGTTTGTCAAAATGCCCCAATGAATGATTGAAGACCTTGTAATTAGTTATCATGTTTTCAAGATCGTACTATGTCTTATAATCTACGTTATCAAGTCTTGGGGTTATCTAATACCGATTAATCTAGCTGTTTTCCTAGAGCTATAGTAGTTAAGAATAGACTCGGTAGTATCATGATTAGTAGTTCATTAATCAATTTAGAACTTAGTCAGTAATCATTTCAGAACTCAGTTAGTAATCAGTTCAGAATCCAATGAACTCAGTTCAGTCTAATCAGTTAACATGATCAGTCACAGTTCAGTCCAGCCTAGAACAGTTTAGAAATCAGTCCAATGTCTATTCAGTTGGGAGTAGGATTTAGCACCGAGTGAACCCAAGGATGGGGACTTACCTGCCAATAGAGGTTCTGATCCTTAGAAGCAGTCCTTGCATTCCAAAACTACGTAGCCAGTGTAGGTTGAGACATCAACCTGGTAGTTGAGGGTTGATGAGGTGTTTTAACCTGCCAGTTGAGGGTACCATTGTTCTCATTCAGAGCACCTTCTAGATGAGGGTGACTCAGCTTGTATTTACCCGTGGCATGGTACTGACACCCTTCCAGCTGGGGTTATAGGTTGGACCCCAATCAATTCAGAGAGGGGAATATCGGTTAGATGATTACCTCCCACAGTCTTAGTTTTAGTTCCAGTCTCAGTTTAGAACTCAGTTCAGTTCTACAGAAATCAAGACTGTCAGACACAGTCACTAAGTTTAGTACGAAACTCAAAATAGTTCCACCAAATCAGGACTGTCAGATACAGTCACTCAGTTAATGGTAATACAGTATCAGTAAGCTCAAATATTAGTAAACCAATGATTCAAAACTCAGTATTCAGTGTTACCATGACCTCAGTTACAGTTTAAGCAATCATGTATGTACTCTCTTTTAGTTATGTTCATGTTATTCAGTTAGTTATTGTTCATGCCTATGAACCCATGCATATTAGCCCACCTCACTTAGCATACCAGTATATTCAAAATACTGACATATACTTTTCTTTTCCGCTATCATGTCTTATATCATAGGTTCAGACCATAGGCTCCTGACCGTACTTAGCAACCCGAACAATTTAGCAACAGATTTAGTGGTGAGTCCTCATAGTTTGAGGACGTGATTATTACTTCAGTATTTCAGTTTACCAATTTTTAGTAGTTGGGGTTAGTTGGGAGCTTGTACCATCATCTTCTTATTCAGACAGTTAGAGACTTTTCAGACTAGAGTAATTTTTTAGACAGATGTTTAGTTTAAAGTATTGATTTTAGTATTTAGTAACTGATTTTCAATTTTGAACCTTATGGCTATTTCTGCCTAAATTCTACATTTTACAGTATTATTATTTAGTTATTACAGCAGGTACCGATCATAGGCTAGCTTTTGGTCCTTCGGGATTATAAGAATCGTGTAGCATCAGAGGTACAGACTCGGGGCATTATAGAAATAGAGAAATTAGCCTAAAACCTATACAAACTCTATTAAACTGACAGTTCTGGGAAGTCTTAAATGGTCTGTGGTAGTTATAGAAAGAATAGAAATTCCCAAAATATGCATAAATCGATGGAATGACCTAAAGTGTAATTACATATCCACCACTAATAAGACTTTCATCCTAAGAAATCAATGGATTGAAAGAGCATGATATCTCGAAGGGGCGAGGTACTACACCTACATGCTTCGAGTATGAATCCCCAAATAACTTTTATGGTGAGAGAACACTTTTAATGGATTTGGCCATAGGTATTCCCATTTTAAACGAATTTTCTTACTTTACTTGCCAAATAGACAAAACTCAACCTCAATAACTACTATGACCTAAACCAGGGCCTAGCCGTGATAGATATCTCAAGTCTACCAAAGACCGAAGACAACCCCCAATAGCCAAGACAACCATAACACAATATAACTAGCAGTAGATGAATTTTTAACATAAAACAAGATAGAGATGAGTTCCAAACATATAACAAGATAGAGATGAGTTCCAAATATATAACAATATAGAGATGAGTTCTAAACATATAACAAGATAGATAAATCAATAACAAGATGGATCTATGAATCCATAACACCATCGACCTATACTTTGTCCACAAAAGCCTCTAAGAAACCAAACACCAACAAAATTCAGGACATTTCCTAGACCATAGAAAAAAACCCACCCTAATAGTCTAACACATAAGTAAAGACAAGACAGCAAAATGAGGGCCTTCTAGAGAATAAAGTTCACCACCTCAAAGTTGACTCTCTAACAATCCAAGAATAACCTACCACTATGCAACAGAATAAAAGTATGTTCGTACCCTGTATCGCATGGGGTTACAACGTCTAGGGATGGTTAGCGGGGTAAGCACTAGCATGCAACTCAGGAAAGAGATAAAAAATACCATGATCAATCATTCAAGAATTATTCCAAAATGATATTCACATAATAATATAGATATATATATATCATACGTCGAGATAGGAAATAAGGTTTATCATAAGAGATAAAACATTAACCTAGACTGTGTGGATCTAACCATCCTAAAGGCACCCACGGGCTATATGGGTTCAGGTTTCTCAATTGAAAAGTCCTCAACACGTGTTAGCATAAAAAACCAGAGATATCCAAGAAAGACCAGAGAATTTCTTGGCCCCTCATCAATCCAGGATGCACGTATACATATCAATATTGTAAACTATACACATGTCATCAAGAACCCACACTAGAAAACATGGTTTCCAGTGTTCATCCTCTATAAGACTCATACCTTTACGGTGAGCTACACAACCCCCAATAAGCCCAATTAAAATATTTTTACACAACCCAACCATTTATCGAAGGAATTACTTGTTAAGGTATATGCCATAGGTATCATCATTGCTTGTAGGCTTATAACTATGCCATTCTAATTCCACCAACTTGGGGGAATGACATGACCCCCTTTAGTTTATTAAATCAAGTTGGGGGAATGCCATAACCCTCTTGATTTATCAAATTAACTAGGGGGAATGCGTTGACCCCCAATCTCTTAGTTTAAAAATCAAAACATGGACAACAAGGCCTTCAAAACCCTTTTTATCTATTTATCCATTTATACAATGTAATAGTTTGGGGAAGTAAGACAAATCATATGATTAACCGTATTTCAAAGCAAATTATGCAAGTGGGTTGTGGGAACATAATTTCCAAAACCCAATTCCAAACCAAAATTACCAAATTAGTGGAATGCTTCGACCCCCATCCCATTCACCATACCTATGCACCCCAATGGTTTCAAAATACATAAATAAAGCATAATAAATGCATTATATCCATCAAAATCCAATTCAAGTAACCATCATTCCAAAGCCCTCAACCTAAATCAATTTCAAATTTTAAATCCATATGAATAACAATGAAACTAAATCCTTTAGAGAAAACAAGTTTTAGGGAAGAGATTAAATACTTGAAAGTGTCACAAATAAGGAGAGAAATCACCAATTTAAGCTCTAAAGGCCAAATCCTTAGAAATCCTAGTTGTTCTTGCCTTAGGGATTTGTGAGAGTAAAGAGTAGTTTATGATGGAGTAATGAAGTGTTATAGGGTCCCTTAGAGTAATTTAGGTCATGGTTTTTAATTGGGGAAAAGTGGAAATAACCTAAGTACCCTTAAACAAAATAAGGAAAAGTCGCCCAGTCATTATGGGCCATATCATGACTCGTGATATCATTAAAGGGTGGTTTGAGAGCTAAATTACACTAGATTCATGTAAAACTCTTTCACCTAGTGTTCATTAGCCTCATAGGGGTCTGGGGCAAAGCATATCTACCCATAAGCAGCAATCTTGTCAAAGAATCCTAGGCACTGCCCTGGCACCTTTTCCATGCAGATGCCTTTCTCTAGAAGTAGTTTAGTCCTTGAGAGGATACTATAATACTGGCTGCGATATTCAGGAGCAATAAAATGGATGTGGTCATAGTATCCCATGTTGATTACCTGTAGGAAGCATAATCCATACCATCATTAGCAATTTCACACCAAAACCACGTTAGATTAATTAGTTAAACTCATGCGGCAATGTTTTAATCAATTTTGGGGTAAGAAATAGACATGCAGAAACTTTGGACTCAAGTAAATATTGGTCTCAGTTATAGAGATCGTAGGCCTTTTACCTCAATTGTGTTTTTGAAGTCGCGGACCCTTGATCGTTATTTCAGTTCCATAATTATGGTCCCAATGACCGTGATCGCGATAACTGGAACCATTTTCGACAGTTTCTGCACATCACAAAAACACCATATTTTAACCCCAAAATAAGTACCAATTTGTCATTTCTTATTATGCTCATAAAACTTAAACCCTCAATTCTAGATTATTGCCCTCAAAACTCAAGTAAACTAACATTGATTTCATTGGAGTACTTAATCAAACATATTGTGTACACATGAATTCTATAATTTATGGGCCTAAATTTGGGTACTCAAGACTTCCCCGTTAATGTGTACACCGACTACAATAGTTAACCACCACAATAACCACACACGAACATGGATTTAGCATTGAAAACACTGATGTAGGCCTTTTGCTAAACTATAATTCCAAGCCTAAAAAAACTTCAAAATAAGGGATTTTGGACCACTTACCATGTTATGTGATGAGGATGAATTGAAATTCACTATGTGGAAACTAAAAAAATGCTCCATGGCCTGCGATTGCGGTAACCGAGTATAATTTGCTGCCCTGCACAAAAATCTTGCACTTCAAAGTTTTGAATGAACACCACCAAGTAACTATCTAATAGGCTTTGGTGAGGAATAAAGCATACTTGTGCATGAAAATGGCAATGATGGTTGTGTGTTATATGCTTTTTTTTAGGATAATCCCATAGACAAATATGACCATATCTGATTCATGGCATTCGAGTGCCACACTCACTACTATAGTGATATTTCAAGGACAAAGCTTCTCCCTGAGAGAGGAATATATTTGGATAATGTGCCAAAAAAGCATCTGGCATTTCATGATAGGCTTGAAGCTATAGGGTGGTACTATTTTTCCCCGTATTCGTGTAAGGAAAATGAGCAATGGGTCTATGAAATCTATGACAACCTTAGCATAGTGTCTTTTTCGAATCCATCCAACATGACTATCAAGATCTAGGGAAAAATGGTGAACTTTGGGATGGAGCAAATTAATGGTATCTACGGGCTCCCAAATACAAACATGAGTGAGTTTGAAAAAAAAGGGTGTGAGCTAGGAAGCTGGTTGATGGAAAGATTGTGTCCCAAAAAGGAGGTCTCATGGGTAGATACAAAGACTAACATCCACATGATGACTTGAATTTCGAGGCACATATTTGGTTGAACATAATATGTAGCCAAGTATCCCCTTACACCCACATGACATCAGTCCCCACCTTGCGGGCCCAGATGGTCGCTTGCATTCTAGATGATATTCCTTTAAATATTTGTTAGCTTGTGGTTTTTGATATGAAGTTCTTCAAGAACCAAGGTGGTACGCATATTTTCTTCCGTTCTTTGATTATTAAACTTTGTAGGAGATCTGGGGTTGAAGAAGACTCTAGAGATACTTAGGTGCACCTTGGTATGCCCCATCTATCCTTTGAGAATTTGAGGGAGGGCACATAAAGTAAAAGTAAGAAGAGAAAGATCGACTTGTAAAAGTCAACATGTGAAGATCCTGAGTCTTGTAGGACATCCACTGCTAGACCTCTTGAGGACATTAGAGTTGATATTGCGGCCACCAAGGAACTCATGTTAGGTTTACCTCAAGGACCGAGAGATCCCTCTACCACTCGACATTCATATGTGTCACAAGTCGATTATGAAAAGTATCAAGAGGAACAAAATAAATAGGGAGCTACCATTACTAGGCTTGAGAAACCCTACTCATTCTTAGCAGTGTGACATCGTGATCTCTGAGTTATATATGAAAAGATGGTCATAAAGGAGAAAAAGGGAGATGGGTTTCTTAATAAGACATGGAAGGGGTGAATGGGCCTTTAAAAGGTCCTAAACCTTGTGATTAACTTCCTTCATCCCGAGCAGAGAGTGATGATGAGGCCCCACCCGAGTGGTCTGATCTTGAGGATGATGATGATGATTCAGAGTATGAGAGTGACAACTCTTGATACAGTTTCAAAGAGTACCCTTATCTCTCTTTATGCTTGATTATTTATGCAGTGAGGACACTGACACCTCTTGAGTTTGGGTTGCCTGTCTCCATATTCATTTAATCTGTGCTTATATTATTAATATTTTTGGACATTTTGCTATTGTTTATTTTTGACAACTTTAAATTTTTATTTGGGTTGTAATTTTGTGGCACTCTTATGGTGCCCACATTTGCATAGATTAGTTATTTTGTTCTTATTTTTATCAGACGAGCTTTTCCCTATAATAGATTGAGTGATGATATTCTTAAGGAAAAAGCGTTGTGTTTGGGTTTGAAGCCATGGATGTAGGGAAACTATGAGTACCCATGTCATCAAAGTAACAAATGCAAGGAAAGTTTGAGTACCTATAGCTTTTCAGATTTTAGGATCACATTTATACCTAAGGTGAATATCGAATAGCCATATAATTGGTTGGCCCGTACAAAAATCATAATGTGAGATTAAGGCTCGGGTTGGAGCCATAATTATCCAATTATGTGTAGTGCCCATGCATAGTAAACACCCCTCTTTGTCCAAAATTTTTCAAAAATCGAGGGCATGGACATGAGCAACCTTGTAATAATTTTTTTTCTATCTTTTTGTTACTCTGAAATTTTAACTTGTGAAAATTAGGAGATACTCCATTTTTTGTCTCTATCGGAAGGGAAAATTGAACTGCCTTGGCAAATTTTACATGTCGTATGTGGTGAGATCATTTGTCCAAATCTCATGTGTACTTGTACCACCTAGAACTTTCCCCATTAGTCTCTCAAGGCTAATTTTGATTAGACTTTGTTGGGGAGATGGTCTTAGGCCATCTTTATGACATTGATAGTCCACTTAATCCTAAAATGCCTACCCTTGCATAGTTGTTATCCCTAGTCACCCAATTTGAGGCTTTATACTTTTCTTTGGAAAAGATATTACAAGATGTGAGCCTTTCAATCTTTATCCTTCTTTTGAACCTTACTCTCGTTGAACTTAAAATTATAACTTAAGGCTAAAAGCCTAAGTTAGGGGTGTTGATGATTGAAAGAGGTAATGTTGGGCCATAAATTTGTAAGTAAGTTCCTATGATTTTAAGTATTAATAACAAAGAAAAAAAAGAAAAGGACCCAACAAAGAAAAAAGAAGCACTAAGTGTGCAAGATAAAGAAGTGAAAAGGGAAATAGGTGAACTATGAAAATAATAAGTAGGCATGTGTAAAGAGTGAAAACAAAAGAAGTGGCCCATGACCAAAATTTGGATGAAATAGTGTGATGTAGATGTTAAAGGAGGGTTAGCCATATTATTCCTAAATGATATCCTACCCTACCCCAAACCTATGTTACAAGCACAAAAAGCCCTTCGTGATTCCCAACCTAGTATTTTTATTGTAGTGGAGATTGAAAATAGGGGAAAGCTTATGGTATGGTACTTCTTATCATTGAGAGTTCTTGGGGGAGAGAGAGTGTTCTAAACTTAAATTCCTTGTTGCATAATTGATGACTTGGTGTATGAAATTTTCTTTCTTGTGAGGCAACATGTAAATAAGTCAAGGCGGGTAATTTTGTCATCTCCCAAAAAATGGCACAAAAGGAGTATAATGTAGTTGGGGTAAAAAAGGAGTCAATTTTAGATTATTAGTATTTATTGAATAGTTACTCTTTAAATTCTCTTGCATCCTTGAAAAATCACATTTTATGTTGAGGGGTGTTGTGCAAATAGTTTTTCTCATGTTTAAAGAGCTAAATTGTTGTATCAACAAACCTTGAAGTCATTATGATCATGGTAAGGGGTAGTGTTTCTTGAGGACAAGCAAAGCTTTAAGTTGGGGGTGTTGATGAATAATGAATTTATCGCTCACTTACGCTCGATATTCGTGCACATTACCTTGCTTCAAATGAATAAAAGAGACCTATGTATGATTAAATGATCAAATATCCATATTTTGTAGACATGCAGGATATAAGATGGAAAGATGCGGACTTGAGCTAAAAAAGATCAAAGGAAGAGAAAGGAAATGTAGCTAAAAGACTTGGAGCAGAAATAGACTTCAATTACCGCGATCACGGCTAGTCAAGATGGTCAGCAATCATGATCACGTTGATCTACACGTGGTCACAGTAGCCGCAATCATGGTAAATCTGGTGCGTTTGCGGCCACATAGGATTTAGCTCAGGGGTAGTTTCATAATTTTCAACAGTTGACCCAAATCCATTAAAAGCTTGAAACACTTTCCCATTTTGGGCATTCTAGATACTAGCAATATTTGGAATTTGAAATTAAAACTCTAAATTGGGCAAGAATTATAAAGTTGATTTGGAGACTTTTATTTTGATGTTTGTTAAGAATGGATGCTTTGAAAAACCCATTTGGTTTATGTTTCTTTCTTTTCTTCATGATTAGCTAAATTGTTTAGTCTTGAGATTAGGTTGAATTAAGGTGCAAATTAGTTGTGATTGTCATATATTTGTGTACATGATAATTAGACGATAATGGGTTATACTATTGTTTGATTAAATTCGTTGGGATTTGTGGGTGAAAACCCCAAATACCCACATGGATATTTGAGTGAAGACTCCATGCTCTTGAAATCTCAAACCATCCTTGAAAGAGGGGTTTGGGTGAACTTTAGGAACCTTCATCACCCTTGAAAGAGGGATGCAGAAACTAAAGCAATAACATATAATTATTACGTTTAATCTACTCATTTCCACTATCTTAAACATAAGGGTGATTTTGTGGTTGATTTTATACCTTCTATTTGTCCTACCCTTGTGTATTATCCTAGTTAACCCCTATCGAGCCTTTATCTTATTAGCTTTGGTAACCACATAAGTAGTCTAATCCCTTCTTTGATGAACCATAATTTTATCCAAAAAAACTCCTAAGTGCTTTAATGAAAAATTGATTAAGTAAGGAGTTGAGAAATTGAAGAAGAAAAGGGTGAAATTGATGCTCTAAGGTAGGAGTTATTGGTGTTTATAATTGAATTGTGGTGGATTAATGTGATATAAATGATGTTAGAAATATTGTCATAATAGAAAATAAAGAGAAAAATTGATTCTTGTGGTAGCAAACTATGTGTCTACCAAGTGCTTGTGAAAAATGCTTATAAGAGATGGGGCAAAAATAAAAGGTATGGGTGGATGAAAAAGTGTAATTTGGTTGCTAGAGATTGGTTTTAAATGTTTAATGTAGTGTATTAAAGCTCTTAAAGAGGTTAGTCACTATTCCCAAATAGTTCCTAGTCGTCCATTAGCCTATGTTACAATCCGAAAAGTCCTAATTGATCCCAAGTTCATCATTTCGATATTAGTGGAGCATTACAGTAAGGGCAAACTTATGGTTCATTATGTGTAAAGTGTTAATTCTTTGTGAGAGTGAGCGTAATTTAATTTTTGTATCCATTATGTTATAAATTGCATTATTGTGAGTGATTATGGGTAATTCTTTCGTTGTAAGGGGTACATGTTTGATAAATGTGGGTGATTTGTATGTTGTCCTTGATTGAATGATAAGCATAAGTTTGCCACTTAGATAAGTCAATTCTTGAGGCTAGTATGTTTTGGAGTAGTGTTCATAAGCTTTCAATCGTGTAAATAACGTGCTTTGTATAGAAACATGCATTCCGTGTAGTCATTGTAGTACTAGTTTGAGTGTATTGCATTTAGTAGAAGTGTAGTGTCACCGTAGATTTTTATGCTTAGAGTAAAGAGTTGTTCGAGGACGAACAAGAGTTTAAGTGTGGGGTGATGATCTGAGGTGATTTTATACACTTTGGTATCATTATTCTAGCTTATTTTGCCTTCATTTAAGTGCAATTCGTGTGCTTAATGCGCTCATATTGATATAAATAAGCATTTAAGTTTCCAAGTATGTGATTACAATGCCCAAAGTATTTTTCAAACAAGTTTGTGCTTAATTGAGTAATTTAGAGTTCAACTCGAAAAACTAGTTTTACTAGCTTGAGCTAGGTGTGTGTCTAGTTGATATCGGTGGATTCTAATATGTTTAATTTGTTTCAATTGATTTAAATGTGTAATTATGATTGGAATAACTTATTTTTAATGTGAAAAGTTTAATTTAATTAAGTCTAGAGTTAAAATAAAAAGTGAAAGATTATTGCGAATTTGTCTTATCTTAGCTTGTGTTTTGATTTATAGTTGAGGATATTGTGTTGTTTTGATCTTTAATATGTGGTGTATGATATTGTAGAAGGATTTGTGATCTAAATACAGTGATATATTGATGATTTAAAGGCCAAAAATTCATTGAAAATATACTATAAAAGGCATGGGCAAAGAATAGGATGTTCTACAGTTACCCAGATTTTTGGATGCAAATTCCAGTGAGACGACGCAAAGTCAACTCGTCACATGGATGTTCTAACTCATTGAGCAAAGCTTCGCGTTGATAATACATGCACATAATACAAGTTCTGCTGACAAAAGGACAGGACAGTGTCCTATCTTAATTCAAAGTTGACATACATTTCTGTTTTTAAATCAATTTTGCATGGCAAATTGATAGAAGGTCAAAAGTGGGGAATCTTTTCAGAGGTATCCATGCAGCATTAAATTGGATCCTAATAAAATTATGATTAATTTATTACATAAATATGGTCACACCTGGAACGGCTGGGACGATTTGGAGAAAATACGAAGGAGCTTCTACACGGTTTATTAGGTTTTATTATTTTAATTAGCTTTTAATTTTTTATATTATGTATTCAATTATTTGGATCATGATTATGAATATTAGTGTCTAAAAATCCTCCTTCCAAGGTTAAATCCAACAACATAATTACTATTATTTTGGATTAATTTTGATTAATTTTACTTATCATTATAGGCTGCTTGTTTATTCTTATTTTAATTATTTTAAGGATTCACGATCCTTAGAATAAATATATTTTCAACCTTTTGATCTCGGGAGAGGGAATAGGGAGATCGAACATGGGAATAAACAGAGTTTGAGTTTTTATTCTTTTATAAAATAAAGAATTAAACTTAGCATTTAGGACAGGAATGTACTTAGATGCCTTACTTGATTCAAATGTAGGATGATAGCTTTAATTCACTTAATTGGATTATTACATCCCCGCTCAACGATGTAGTTGTAATGTCCATATTAAGTTAAATATTAGAGGTTGGGAAACCATGATCATGTAATTAACCCTACAAATCAACAACCAAGATAAGCAAGTTAACGAAGGAAATTCAATAACATAGTATAATTGTTTGAAGTGCTTTAACCCCGGGCTTTAATCCATTGATTGTCCCAAGACTTTTATTTTATGCATTATTTCATTTTTAATTTACAAAATTCAAAACTCTTCATTTATTTTTTTCTCAATTAGTTAGACTAGAGTTAGATAGACGGCGAATGCAAGTCCCTGAGAGATTGATACTTGGGCTTCTTTGAAGCCACAATATTACTTGATAAGACCACGTACACTTGTGTGTGCGCTTGGGCGCTGTCAAGTTTTTGGCGTCGTTGCCGGGGATTTGTAATTAGACAACTATCTTATTTTTAGTTTAGCTATATTGAGTTGTAAATAGTTTTTATTTTTTTTTATTTCTTGTTATTTCTTTTATATTTCTTTTTATCATACTTCTTGACATGGCAGCTTGGGATAAATGGTTTTCAAGTGATGACGATTCTATAGTGTATGATTTGTGGTCAAAGTGATCATGCTGAAGATATGTGTGTTGTCAACCCCGATTCAGTAATGTTTGTGGGATATGCTGAAAGGCAAAATTATATAAACTACTGCAATCGAGCGGGGCTGAATCAGTCACAAATTTAATTATGGACCAACCAGCAGTAGTTTCAACAACAACAACAACCAAATATGGTGGCATCGAAATCAATAATTTCTAATAATGGTACCATCGAGCTCGCCAAGAGGTATTGGACTAAGTCCATGCAAGTGGATTTATCTCTCATATCTCTTCGATCATTACTTTCCTGTAGGACGACTCTTGATTTTTGCAATCTCTCAACCAAGTATTCAATAAATATTTTTTTTACAAAGGTTGGGAGGAGTAGGATATAGGGTTCGTTCATATTTTTACCCTACCCAGTCAAAATGATGGGAAAGATTGAAGGCTGCTGCTCGAAAGCCAGGTAGGTCACATCCTCTATCTTTAGAATATTGGATTGGAAGGGGTAAGCCCCTTAATCCTTATCTGAAGGGAAAGTTAGTGGATTATCTTCGGACGGAGTTAAAACCTAAGAAGATACAGTTTTTCCCAGAGTAGTTGATGTTTGATGGTGAATGAGAAATCTTTGAACGCACTATTTTACTCAATTGGGTAAAACAATGGCTAAAATGGGTCTCGTGGTACTATACTATCGCTTTATCAACAGAATTAACCATTTATCAATTGATGGAAGTTCCTATGTGCTGCGATTCTTATGTTTGCTCCACAAATTGGCTAATGTCCTCCTCATATTTTTCTTTGCTTAGCCACTGTAGACATGGTGCCTTCTCATATTTTTCTTTGCTTAGCAACTGTAGACATTGTGGCATGGTATCTCCTCAACCTGTTCAACAATTTTAGTTTTTGAGTACTCAAACTTCCTCGAATTATCAACAACTTTCTCTACAACTAGTTGGGGGGTCACTTGTTCTGCAACCTCCCTTTGGTTCTTCATGTATGCCAACAACTCATTTTGAGACTCTAAAATTTGTTTCATCAACTCTTCCAAATTGCTCGTTTGAGTTGTGGCCTACATGTTTGGTTGTTACTGTTGAAACTGCTGCTGGTTGGTCCATAATTGAATTTGTGATTGATTCATTCCTGCTCGATTGTAGTAGTGTATATAATTTTGCCTTTTAGCATATCCTACAAACATTACTGAATCAGGATTGACAACACACATATCATCAGCATGACCACTTTGACCACAAACCATACACCATATAGAATCGTCATCACTTGAAAACTATCTATCCCAAGCTGTCATGTCAAGAAATGTGATAAAAAGAAATAACAAGAAATTAAAAAAATAAAAACTATTTACAACTCAATATAGCTAAACTAAAAATGAGATAGTTGCTTAATTACAAATCCCCGATAACAGCGCCAAAAACTTAACAGTGCCTAAGAACACATGCAAGTGTACGTGGTCTTATCAAGTAATATAGTGGCTTCAAGGAAGCCCAAGTATCGATCTTTCAGGGACTTGCGTTCGCCGTCTATCTAATTCTAGTCTAACTAATTGAGAAATAAAATAAACGAAGATTTTGAATTTTGTAAATTAAAAATAAAATAATGCATAAAAATAAAAGTCTTGGGACAATCAATGTATTAAAGCCAAGGGTTAAATCACTTCGAACAATCATACTATGTTATTGAATTTCTTTTATTAACTTGCTTATCTAGGTTGTTGATTCGTAGGGTTAATTGCATGATCATGGTTTCCCAACCTCTAATCTTTTACCTAATATGGACATTACCACTACATCGTTGAGCAGGGATGTAATAATCCAATTAAGTAAATTAAAGCTATCATTCTATGTTTGAATCAAGTAAGGCATCTAAGTACATCCCTATCCTAGATGCTAAGTTTAATTATTTATTTATAAAAGAATAAAAATCCAAACTTTGTTTATTCCCATGTTCTATCTCCTTATTCCCTCTCCCGAGATCAAAAGGTTGACAATATATGTATTCTAAGGGTCGTGAATCCTTAAAATAATTAAAACAAGAATAAACAAACAACCAACAATGATAAGCAAAATTAATCAAAATTAATCCAAAATAATAGTAATCATGTTCTTGGCTTTAACTTCAGAAGGCGAGTTTTTAGCCACTAATATTTAAAATCATGATTCAAATAATTGAATACATGATATGAAAAATCAAAAGAAAATTAAAATAATAATAAAACCTAATAAACCCTGTAGCAGCTCATCCGCATTTTCTCCAAATCATCCGAGCCCTTCCAGGTGTTACCATATTTCTGTAATAAATTAATCCTAATTTTATTAGGATCCAATTTAATGCTGCACGGATACCTCTGAAAAGATTCCCCACTTTTGACCTTTTATCAATTTGCCATGCAAAATTGATTCGAAAAAGGAAATGCGTGCCAACTTTGAATTAAGATAGGACACTATCCTGGCCTTTTGTCGGCAGAACTTGTATTCTATACATGGATTATCAATGTGATGCATTGCTCAACGCGTAGGAACATCGACACGATGCATTGATTTGCTTCGTCTCACTGGAATTTGCATCTAAAAATCTGATTAAGTGTAGAACGTCGTATTTTTTGCTCATGCCTTTTGTAGTATATTTTTAATGAATTTTTGGCCTTTAAATAATTAATATATCACTGTATTTAGTTCACAAAGCCTCCTACAATATCATACACCACATATTAAAGATCAAAACAACACAATATCCTCAATAATAAATCAAAACACAAGCTAAGATAAGACAAATTCGCAATAATCTTCCACTTTTTATTTCAATTGTAAACTTAATTAAATTAAACTTTGCACATTATAAATAAATTATTCCACTCATAATTACACATTTAAATTAATTGGAATAAATTAAACACATTAGAATCCACCGAGATCAACTAGACACTCAGCTAGCTCAAGCTAGTAAAATTAGTTTTTCGGGTTGAATTCTAAATTACTCAATTAAGTACAAACTTGTTTGAAAAATACTTTGGACATTGTAATAACATACTTGGACACTTAAATGATTATTTATATCAATATGAACATGTTAACCACATGAATTGCTCTCAAAAGAAGACAAAATAAGCTAGAATAATGATACCAAAATGTATAAAATCACCTTAGACCAGGTATCATCCTAGAAATAGTGATGCCCTAATTGAGGTAGTGGGTAAATATGATTGTCACACTTTTTAGGCACTCGAAAGGGTCAACAATTGAAATCCTTGAGGTTTTATTTACAAATTAGCCTCAAGGGCCTTAAACATATCCTAGCACATTAGAAGTTTACTAGCATGTGCATCAAATATCACACACCCATACCTAAGTTTTCCTTAGGTAGACATGATCCCAAGATCCTTCAAAGATCTAAGTTAAATCTAGATTTATTGCTTATTTATGAAATCAAGTCATTAGCGATATACACTCTCTCTTAACTAAGAAACCTCTTCAATTTTCAATTATGTCATTTACTTTACTAACACTTTGGATATTATCTTGTTAAAAATTAATTACCCACAATACTAAAACTCTATTTTTCACTTCTTATGGATTCGACCTCAACGCAAGTTGGGATATTGACAATAACCTCTTAACATGATACAATGCACATTTATTCCCAATATAGATGATCCAATGATCACATTTACTTTAAGCTTAGTCACCCGCACAAGTAGCTCTTTGAACATGGGCCAAGATATTCTCACTTCACCCCTCCACATAAAAAGCAATATCTAAGGATGCAAAAGACTTTAAAGATAGAAAATGCAACAACGCCCAATACTCGATAAGTGACACACTTTTGACCATCGCTAAGATATACACCTTTTGCCTCATTTCTTGGAAGGTGACAAAATCACCCACCTCAACTTGTTCACATACCTCCTCACAAGAAGAAAAATTTCACACACCAAACTACCAAGTATGCAATAAGGAATTTTAAGTGCACAACTCTATCCTTCACAAGAACTCTCTATGCTAACAAGTGCTATGCCATAAGCTTGCCTCTATTTTCAATCGCCACTATAATGAAAGCAAATGGTTGGAGGTCTCGAAGGCCTTATTGAGTTTGTAACATAGATTCAGGTTAGGGTAGGATATTATTTAGGAACAACATGGTTACACCATCCTTGAACATCTACATCACACTATTTGATCAATCCTTAGACTATGGGCCAATTCCCTTTGATTTCATTCTTTTGATTACACAAGTGCCTGTTATTGCTTCCTTATTTCACTCAATTTCTTTCATTTCATTTTTCTTGAAATTTTTATGCAATTACTTCCTTTGTTGGGTCCTTTCTTTTTCTTATTCATTTTATTCAATGCTTAAGCATATAGGTATTCACTAACACTTCATAGCCCAAAGTTTCTTCCTTCAATCTTTACCAACCCTAACTTAGGCTTTTAGCCTCAAGTTGCATTTCTTAGTTCAAGGAAGCTATGGTTCAAAAGAGTGATAAAAATTGAATGGCTCATAGTGTAATACCCGTACTTCCTAGCTTAAATTCATTCCTAGAATGTTAAGGGATAGCTTCCAAAATGAATAATGTTTATTTAGTATGAAATTTTCCAGTTTTAGACCCTCCAATGTGTAGAAAATTGAATTAACTTTCCAACGATATAAGATCCACCTTAATCCAATAACCGAGTAAGAAGTTATGATGATTTTAAGTTTCAGTCGTAAAACACCATGATTTGGGCCCGTAGCGCATCGCGGAGAAGTCTAAAATCATTATTGTCAAATTTCAGCGAGACTCCATAATTCCACCTCATTGCGGTGATGTCCCATCTCACAATTATCACTTTTTAGTGAAGCTCCGTGATCATGGCACATCGTGAAGGTCTCCCATTTCACATTTGAAAATTTTCAGTGAGCCTCCACGATAATGAAGCATCACGAAGGTGGCCAAAATGACATTCCAAAGGGGAACTGCGATGGTGGCGCGTCACGGGGCCTACCCAATTCCCAATTATCCAAATTCCAGTAAGTCACTGCGATAGTGGTGCATCGCGGTGGCCACCTAGTTCAAAAAAATATGATGTTTTCAGTTCCGTCCAGAAGTTTAAAGAGGGCGTTTTGGTCAATTCTCAAGTCCCCAATCCATCCAAACATAAGATTTAAGTCTATTCTAAGCACTTTATGCCCAAATTCATCCATTCTCTCTCAAAGAAAAATCCTAAAGCTCCAAAGCTTCTTCTCCAAGAAATAGAAAATCCTTCATAGATTCTTTAAGAAAGCTCTAAATTGAGGATTTCCAAGGCAAGATAATCAAGAACTCATCTGCAAGAACTAAAATAAGAATCCATAGTTCAATAATTATACATCAAGGTATGTGGGGTTTTATGAACAAGGATCTTCTTCCATCCTTGAGCCCAAAATCAAGCTTTTACATTAAATTCATATGATTTTGAATGATATTACATGAGTTTTGAATTAGGGTTCATACCCATTATTGCTATTTGCAAAGTTATGAGTTTTTGAGATTTTGAAGATGAATTGTATGTCTATTTCCATATTTTCATGCCTATTGTAGTAAATTCCAGATTTTGAGATGAATTATCACTATTTTCATTATCAAGCATGATTATTATGATGTTTTGACATGAGTTTGATACATAGGTTATTAAACCCTAAGTTTATATGTTGAGATTTTGAGAAAGATGATGCTTTAAACATCTTATGCGCTAATTATATCAGATTTACAATAAAGTTTTGATCTTTTGATCCTCAAATAAGTTTTGGAATCCACTTTACAGATTTACTACAGATTACAAAATGCAAAATAGCTTTATTTACAAATTGATTTAGGTAAATGCATAACTGGTTTCATAATAAACCCTTATGCAAGTTTTAAAGTGGATTTCCAACAAGATGAGCGTAGCAAATAAAAAGAGAGTAGTATTTAGCACCGAGTTGGGTATGATTCCAAGGTCTCATACCCCAGAACTACATGTCACCATAGAATTGAGATTAAGTGCCCATAGTGGGCTGAGATGTGATCACTTAAGATAAGGTTATGCTCCCTAGCAAGAGTATGACACCTCTCTCCAACGTGAGGTTTCATCCGTAAGAGGACGAGACGTTGGACTCCATGTAGCTCGTATGGTTTATGTCGATTAAGAAAACCTCCCTAATAGTAAAGAAAATTTTTGAAAGAATTTTCCTAAGATAAAGTATTTTTCTCTAATAGAAAAGAATAACAACAAAGCTTTTAGAAAACTTCGTGTAAAGGCTCATAAATTTATTCAGACTATGCATTACAGAAAGACTTTAACGACAGTTTTCATCTTTCAGATCTCAGATTTAAGAG
This sequence comes from Capsicum annuum, assembly GCF_002878395.1. NCBI lineage: Eukaryota > Viridiplantae > Streptophyta > Magnoliopsida > Solanales > Solanaceae > Capsicum > Capsicum annuum. The sequence continues at coordinate 30,576 of NW_025889076.1, forward strand.
TGAGTCCTTTCTACACTTAGACAGTATGACACTATTAGAAAACTGTAAATTACATATGAATTTTACCTAGGAAATAATATCTCAGGCAATACATACGGATTTACCTACAAAAATATTAAATTTCTCAACATTAAAATATATTACCTGCAAACTATATATTTGCAACAAATTCCGCAGGTAAATTTAGCGCCATATTGCAAAAATTTCATACTTGCGATATTATCTGGGAAAATATATCAGCGGGTATTTTATCTCTAGGTAAATCCTCATGTATATGGACAAATATATATATTTTTTAAATCCATAAAAAAATCTCCAGGTAATTTATCCTACGAATTTACTTAGAGATATTTTAGTGGAAATTTATGTAATGAATTTTATTACCTAGAAAATTATTTAGGGATTTTGCGCTGTGAATTTTGCTGAAGATTTATTCTTGGGGATTTACCTGTGAAATTATTACTTGCGACATTACCTGGGGAAATATATCGACGGGTATTTTATCTCTAGGTAAATCCGCAGGTATATGGACAAATATATATATATATATATATTTTAAATCCATAGAAAAATATCCAGGTAATTTATCCTACAGATTTACTTAGAGATATTTTGGTAGAAATTTATATAATGGATTTTATTACCTGGGATATTATTTGGTGATTTTGTGTTGCGAATTTTTCTGGAGATTTATTCTTGGGGATTTACCTCTGAAATTATTACTTGCGGCATTATCTGAGAAAATATATCGACGGGTATTTTATCTTTATGTAAATCCACAGGTATATGGACAAATATATATATGTATTTTAAATTCGAAGAAAAATCCCCAGGTAATTTATTTTACGATTTGCTTAGAGATATTTTGGTGGAAATTTATGTAATGAATTTTGTTACCTAGGAAATTATTTGGGGATTTTGTGTTGCGAATTTTGTTGGGGATTTATTTGGGAATTTACCTGTGAAATTATTACTTATGACATTACCTAGGGAAATATATCGATGGGTATTTTATCTCTAGGTAAATCCGCAGGTATAAGAACAAATATATATATTTTTTAAATTCGTAGAAAAATCTCCAGGTAATTTATCCTACGAATTTACTTAGAGATATTTTGGTGGAAATTTATGTAATGAATTTTATTACCTAGGAAATTATTTGGTGATTGTGCTGCGAATTTTACTCAGAATTTATTCTTGGAGATTTAACTGCAAAATTATTACTTGCGACATTACCTGGGGAAATGTATCAGCGAGTATTTTACGTAGAAATATTTTGGTATAAATTTATGTAATGGATTTTATTACCTGAGAAATTATTTGGGGATTTTGTTCTATGGATTTTGCTAGGGATTTATTCTTGGGAATTTATCTGCAGAATTATTACTTGAAAAATTATTGAGGAATTATGTTGCTACAAATTTAGCAAAAATTATTTCTTGGGGATTTACCTACGAAATTATTACTTGAAAAATTATTGGGGGATTGTGTTGCTACAAATTTAGCTAAAATTATTTCTTTGGGATTCACGTAGGATTTTTGTGACTTGAAAAATTTAAATAGGAAAATGATAAACTTGAAGAATAAAAAACATAAAATAAAAAGAAATTAGACATTAAATCGGTGGACACGTAAAGATGCTCAAGAAATTAAAATTAGTTTATTGACATAGATGGTATCACAGATGTATTATTAGTAATTTTTAATTTTATATTCATAATTTAGAGGTGTCTATTTCGAATTATTGTTATCGTTGATTTTAAAGTAATATATTATATGTCGTATTTTCATTTACACAATTTATTCATAACTAATCTAAGAATAATTATATTATTTATTTTACTATTATTATTATTGTATTAAGCCGCAATCTTAGTCAATTTAATTTTTTCTAATTAATTTATTTTCTAGCCCGATTTTGCAAATTTATAACAATTTTAGCTTAATTTTATCCAATTTATTACAACCCCAAATTGTGTCCAATTGAACTCAATTTCAATTTTCATTTAATTTTTTAAACCAAATTCTTCATCTTTAGATCTCAATCGTTGATCAATATTTATTTATTATTATTATATTTAAGTAGCAATCTAAGTCGATTCAATTATCTTCTCAATTTTATTTAAATTCTACCTAACCTTATATCTAATTGATGTCAATTTTAATCGATTTTTGAATTCAATTTGGTTCATTTTAAACTAAATTTATACTGAGTCTTATTATTTTCTTCGTTATTATTATTATTATTATTATTATTATT